>NW_026652289.1:47935040-48160015 GCF_009828535.3 Hylobates moloch | reverse complement strand
GGCGGCGGCGGCGGCGGGCGTGCGGTAGCGGGAACGGGAGCGGGGGGCGGCGCGCACAAGCCGGCCATGGCCGCCGCCGCCGGCTTTGTGTGCCGCGCGCGGGCCCGGGCCGCCCGCGCCTCTCCTGGGCTCCGGGGCCGCCGCTGACCCTCCCGGGCTCCGAGCGCCGCGCCCGCCGGGCCGGCCCCGCCTCCTGCCCTCCTCCGCCTCCGCCTCCGCCTCCTCCTGCCGCCGGGCGGGCGGGCTGCAGCCGCCCTCCGCGCTCGCCTGCCCGCTCCCTCGCCGCGCGTCCGCCCTCCGTCCTCCCGGGCCAGCCAGCCAGCCAGCCAGCCGGGCCGGCGGCGGGCACCAGGCCGTCCCGATGCCCGAGCCAGGCCCCAGGATGAACGGCTTCTCGCTGGGCGAGCTGTGCTGGCTCTTCTGCTGCCCGCCCTGCCCGAGCCGCATCGCCGCCAAGCTGGCCTTCCTGCCGCCCGAGCCCACCTACACGGTGCTGGCGCCGGAGCAGCGCGGCGCCGGCGCGCCCGCCCCGGCCCCGGCCCAGGCTACCGCCGCCGCCGCCGCTGGCGCGGCCCAGCCGGCACCGCAGCAGCCCGAGGAGGGCGCGGGCGCGGGGCCCGGTGCGTGCAGCCTGCACCTCAGCGAGCGCGCCGACTGGCAGTACTCGCAGCGCGAGCTGGACGCCGTCGAGGTCTTCTTCTCGCGCACGGCCCGGGACAACCGGCTCGGCTGCATGTTCGTGCGCTGCGCGCCCTCCAGCCGCTACACGCTGCTCTTCTCGCACGGCAACGCCGTGGACCTGGGCCAGATGTGCAGCTTCTACATCGGCCTCGGCTCCCGCATCAACTGCAACATCTTCTCCTACGACTACTCGGGCTACGGCGTCAGCTCGGGCAAGCCCTCCGAGAAGAACCTCTACGCCGACATCGACGCCGCGTGGCAGGCGCTGCGCACCCGGTGAGCACCCGGGGTCGCCAGGCCTGACTTCCAGCTGTGGGGAGGCGGGGTGGGGGTCTCTTGGGGCCCCTGGGGCGGCCTGCCAGGAGAGGGGCCCCTCCTCTGGGGCTGAGGGCCAGCGGAGAGCCCCCTGGCCGCCGTAAATTCGCTTTTCTTGTCCCTCCCTGGCTTGCTCCCACCCTCTCCAAAAACCGCGCCAGCCTTCAGGTTCCTGGAGAGCTCGGACTCAGAGGTTTTGCCTACTTTGGCTCGCCTGGGTGTCGCCGGCCCACCGGCTGGGTCTTTTGTGGTTCCAGTCACCGCGAGTGGCAGCATGTGGGTGCTTAAGTACCGGGCAGAAAGAAACAACTTGGTTCGTGTTTCGTTTGTACGAGCTGAAGTGACCTTGGGCAAGGCACATGGGTTTCTAGACTCAGTTTCCTTCCCTGTAAAGTCAGTGGGCGAGACAGGATGGCCTCTAAAAGACTTTCTGGTTGTAAAGTGCCGGCAGGACAATGTCTGGGCAACCTTGGAGGCAGCTGGAGGGTCGGGTGGAGCGGGGAGTTTGCCTTCTGGTGGGGCAGAGTAGTGGCACTTTGGGGCAGGAAGTTAGCTGGTAGCTATGGGCCTGGCAACTTCCACACGGCCTCCATAACAGCCCAGGATAAATTCGAAACTTGCAGGGGCTGGGAAATCTCTGACCTTGAATTAGCATTCACAGAACGACTGAAAAGTGTTTAGGGTGGGCCATCTGTGAGCCAGGCACAAACTGGGGGCATGGTTTAGGGGTTAGACCTGGTTGTTTTATAACAAGCAAACCAAAAACGTGACTTTTATTCCCTATTAGACAAAAGTCTGATACATGGGCAGGTCAGGTTACCTGTTTGTGCTCCAGTTTGCGTTATCTGTGACCTTTCCGACCTGCCTCATAGCAGTGATGGTGAAAATTAACCTGAGGCCATGTCTATGATGAGATTTGATTTCTTCGGATGAAAGAGTCCCCAGAAGAAGTACACCGGGCATTATTGTCGCCATGGACCCTTCTATAGCTTTTATCTAAAACCTGTTTGCTTGGCTTATGCACATCACCAACGTTAATGATTTTTTTTTTTTTTCATTCGTACTCACGCATATGTTCCTAAGTGACTCCTTGCCTGTCTGGGAAAATGGCTTGTCCAACAGGGAAGTACTTAGTATTTGCTCTATGTTGCATGTTCATGCCCTCCTGAAGTCCTGAAGGGGATGCCCTCATTGGGATTATAGCTTTTCGAAAGTGGCTTAGGCAGATGAGAATGTATCATATGCAGATGCATTGGGTCAGAGTCTGTAAGTAGTTAAAAGCCACCTGTTCCAGTAAAGGGTTTCAAAAGTATGTGTCATACACAGTCAATAGCTTGCTAGAATTTGCTGTTGGCAAAGGTATTAAAAATAAGGTTGGCATTAGATCTTTAAAATTTGAAACATGAAAATCCTACCTTGAGTAGATTTTTTAATTTAAGAGTTTCCATAGAACATTGCTCCTATGTGTGCATGTCTACATTACAATGAAAGCCTTTCACATGGCTGACCCTTTGCCCCAAATATACAGGTGTGTCTGTGTTACAGCGTACGTGGAGCGTAGTTATTTCCTGGAAACTTTTTTTTTTTTTGGTCATATTTAGCTGAATTAAGGGGCGTTGTTTTGGATAATGTTGAATTATCTGATAGTGTATCAGTTGAATTAAGGGTAATTGTTTTGGATAATTTTGAATTATCTGATGGTATGTCTAAAGATTGCCCATGATTTATTTAATGTTATACCAGAACTCATATCTAAGTTAATTTATTCACCTGTAAAATAGGTTAGAATTTAAAGGCTGCACGTGAAGCTTAGAATTTGAAGGAACCTTACAGATTCTCATGTCTTGTGCTTTTCAAACTGTTTTGACTGTAACCTCACAGTAAGAAACACATTTTACATTTCGATCAAGCACATATACACGTCTATATCTACATACCTGAAGCCAATGCTTCACAAAACAGTAATTTTTCTATGGGCAGCACACATAGCATAATATGTTATTTCACTTTTTTTTTTTTTTTTTTGAGACGGAGTCTCGTTCTGTCACCCAGGCTGGAGTGCAGTGGCGCCATCTTGGCTCACTGTAAGCTCTGCCTCCCAGGTTCACGCCATTCTCTTGCCTCAGCCTCCCGGGTAGCTGGTACTACAGGCGCCCACCACCACATCCGGCTACTTTTTTGTATTTTTAGTAGAGACAGGGTTTCACCGTGTTAGCCAGGATGGTCTTGATCTCCTGACCTCATGATCCACCCACCCGGGACTCCCAAAGTGCTGGGATTACAGGCGTGAGCCACTGTGCCTGGCTTATTTCACTTTTATAAAAAAGAAAAAAAAAGATGGTTGTGAATTGCTAAATTTATTTCCCAGCTCATGTATGGACACTGCTCATGTTCATCCAGCTCATCTGACAAGAGGATAGACTGGCTGCCAATCAGCAGTAGGTCTCTCGATTACCAGTTTAGCACTCTTGCTAGGGCACCATTGCCATGGTAATCATATTTATCAGATTCTTCAAGAGGTGCATTTGTGTGTCTTGGTTATTCTGCTGACATAGGAGTTACCTAATTCTGAAGCCAATCAGCCCCTCCACCACTTTCCTCTTGCTGTTCAGTATGGTTCTTCTGCTCTTACTTGCCTGGAACATACCCTATTCTCTGTTCTTTTACAGCTTAATTCAGGTCAGTGCCATGGCAGGAATGCCTTCCATCCCATGTACCCATTCTTCTGCTACTGGGTCAGACTCTGTTTTCCACCGGCCATCCCCCATGTGGTCTTTGGGAATCTTTATCTTTCCTGCCCTCCTAGTTAACCACACTCTCCAGGACACTGATTGGAGAGCTTGCCTTGTTCTGAGTCATCTTCATCTCTGTACTTAGATTATGCCCCCAGGAGGACTGTAAGGTGCAGTGCCCTGCAGGCCCCAAAGCCCCACACTCAGGACTTTGCCCCACTCTTCTGCTCACACCTAGTCTTTTGTATCTGCCCTTCTCCTGTGCTAGGAACAATGGATCCTGACTGGATCTTAATTGGGTTAGGAGACCCTTTGTGTTCCCTGTGCACCTGGTACTCAGCCCCTTTGCTTGAGTTATCACAGTGTTGCTATATCTGTTATTTAACTGTATCTCCACTAAATTGAAAGATCTCTGAGGGCAGGGACAATATGTCTTCTCTATTCCTGACAATTGGCAAAATGTCTTAAAATAATAGGCACTCATTGGTTTTGTTGAACGAATTGCACATAATGGGTGCCCCATAAATAAGTGGGGTAAATTTAATTTTTCCTAAGTTGGACTCTTACAAGTACTTGGATCTTATTTTATCTTCAGGGTTTAATATCCATGGGTAAAACCATAGACAAAAAAAGGGGGCCAGATGTATTGGCTTGAGGCCTGATCCACTTTGTATTCATTGTATTGGTGTTCTTGTGACACTGAAATGTCTGTATTGAAGAGAAGAACAATACTAACCCATCCTTTGTATGTCTCTACATCTTTTATCCATTACCTGTTTGTGCCAGCTCCTGAGCATGCTAGAGTGAGCTGTCCAGCCCTTGAAACAGATGTAAATACTACCAATGTGCAGACCCCCATGCATGGATAAAGACAGTGAATCCCCGCAGATGATGAGTATTAAGGTGGGCACGTAATCCAGAGTAAGGGTTTCAGGAGGAAGTAGATTTGGTAAGAAAGGTGGTTGTTGCCATTTGGCCAATAGATGATTATTTTAAACTCTTGAAAAGTTACTGAAAAGAGTGTAGCGGAGAGGCAGGGTTTGAAGGAGCCAGGAAGAGTGGCATGAACAATGAGGAGAGCTCATTGAGCATGACGGAGATCCCCAAGATCAAGACTTGTTTTACGTTTGCATTACTGGTAAGTAATGTAAGTATGTTGTGAATACAAACAAGTGAGGGAGTGAATTGAAATCACTCAGACATATCTGTGGAAAAGACACTGAAAATCAGGGTCACCTTATTGGAGTGTATTGTTGTCACTTGAGTTGGGGAAGTAAAGTGATTAATCTGTGCAGGAACGGCTGCCTATTGGTTAAGGTGGGAGTAGGCAGATCAGCCTCCTCAGCACACATCCTTCCAGGGGATCCTCTTAGGGCTGAACAGTTTTAGACTGTGTGTGCACAAGTGGCACCATGACTCAAGAGACAGTGAATCAGACTGATTTGAAACTATAAACCCAAACAAGCAAATAGCCTGAAGAATGAGGTGTAAAGGAGGCAGAGTATTTTAGCTGAAATATTTTAATCTAGAGAAACAGGAGAGTGGGACTCTCCTGTTTGGACATTTGTAACTCAGGTGTCTGCTGATGCCATCCACAGAAGTCGTCTTTGATCCTTCTTTTTGATGCTGGTGACAAAAGCTGTGGAGGAGAGCGGCGTTTGGTAATGTAGGCAGAGAAACGTTGATACAGTCAGAGAAAGCAGATGCAGAGAGAAGAAGATAAATCTCTTCAGTGCCTTTAGTACAAAAGGCAAATTACAAAATACTTAATATTTCATTTATTCCTTTATTTGACCAGTAAACCATTAAACATAGGCTGGGTGTGGTGGCTCATGCCTGTAAACCCAGCAATTTGGGAGGCCTAGGCAGGAGGATCACTTGAGCCCAGGAGTTCAAGACCATCCTGGGCAACATAGTTGGGACCCCCATCTCTACAAAAAATTTTTGAAAGTAGCCGGGTGTGGTGGTGTGTGCCTGTAGTTCCAGCTACTCAGGAGGCTGAGGTGGGAGGATCGTCTGAGCCCCAGAGTTTGAGGCTGCAGTGAGCCGTGATCGCGCCACTGCTCTCTAGCCTGGGCAACAGAGTGAGATCCTGTCTCAAAAAACAAAACAAATAAAAAATCCCAAACTGTTAAACACACATTTATTTTTGCACTGCTTGTGCCAGACCGTGTACTACGTACTCTTGAAGTATTGTTAATCCCAAGCTGTTTCTTTTTGTTGTAAAAGGATGGATAGATTTCAGAGGCATTTTGAATACATAACTATGATTTGCTGTTTTATAACTTTTGTGTCGGTGATTCACAGGATCCGTAATTGGAAAATCCATGTCACAGCAAAGCTATAGAGGCGTCCTCTCAGGTCGTGGGATCCTTGAAAAACACCTTCTGTTGGTTGTGAATGGTGTTCACGGCCAGCAGTCTCAGGGTGGAATTCTCCTCGAGTAGCAAGTTACTTTCCTGGGCATGTTGAGGTTAATAACCTAACTTCTTTGTTCTCAGTGTTCTCAGAGGGAATACTATGATGCCATTAAGGAAAGAAAGCTTAGAATTTCTGCTTGAGTTTGACTGATTAGGCAACAGAAAAACAGAAATGTATCGGGCGTGGTGGCTCACAGCTGTAATCCCAGCACTTTGGGAGGCTGAGGCGGGCGGATCACTTGAGGTCAGGAGTTTGAGACTAGCCTGGCCAACATGGTGAAACCCTATCTCTACTAAAAATACAAAAATTAGCTGGGCGTGGTGGCAGGCACCTGTAATCCCAGCTACTCAAGAGGCTGAGGCATGAGAATGGCTTGAACCAGGGAGGCAGAGGTTGCAGTGAGCCAAGATTACGCCACTGCACTCCAGCCTGGGCGACAGAGCGAGACTCCATCTCAAAAAAAACAAAGAAAAACAGAAATGTTATGAATACTGTTTGACATAAGGGGAAAGCACAATGATATTTCTAGAAAGGAAATAGAATGTTGGCTTGCAATTCAAGGCAGTCAGTATGTGAACAGGAAGAATGTAGCTCTTAAGAACAGACCTGTTGAAATTGAAGTAGGCACAGTCCGTTTTGGGGATCCACTCAGAGCCCTTCTCTTTGGTCCACCTTCAGCCTGTTTCCAAGTGCTCTTTTGTCATACCTGGCTCTTCCGGCTTGCCTCACCGTGTGGTTTGGCAGGTTTTCTCTCTTTATCAGTACCAGAATCTGAGCTCTCACTCTCCTCTCACCACAATTTACTTACCCATGGTTCTGTTTTGAGGGGCCTTGCTTTTCTCCAGTAATCCAGTTGCAAAAGATCTGACAGATGACTTCATTTTCTGTGTTAATGGGCAATAACTCCTTAATGTGTTCTCTTCCGAGCATGGTTGTTTTCATTTAGGGCACTCTTAGAGGCTCAGTCTTCTCTAAAATTCACTCTTAGCTCAGGCACGGTGACATAGCCTCACTGAGACCTCCCTGTAGTCTCAGCTACTGGGAGGCCGAGGTGGGAGGATTGCTTGAGCCCAGGAGTCTCAGACCAGCCTGGGCAACATAGTGAGGCCTTGTCTCTACAAAAAATAAATTAGCTGGGCATGGTGGCTCATGCCTGTAGTCTCTGAACCCAGGAGTTTGAGACCAGCCTGGGCAACATAGCAAGAACCTGTCTCCAAAAACCAAAATCAAGTCTTAAAACTCTAATAATGCCATGGCATATTGGTGTAAAAAGCATTTTTTTTCCCGTGCAGAAGTCACTTAAATCATACAGTCCTGAGATTACTTAGAGCTTCCCTTTAAGGTCATTGCCTACCTTATATTACTGCTTCTATTCCTCACTCTGTCTCCAAATTTAGTAACAACTCTCTTCAGTGTTGATAATCCCATATAAGACTCCAAAATCTGGCTTTAGGAATTGCAGTGTTCATTTTAGTAGCAGCTTTACCCTCTGTACTGGATTCTGCTTAGGCTCGTGTTGAAACTATAAATCTGCTCTACTTTAAGAATCCTGTGTACAGGAATCCAGAGTCTCAACATATACAGTTAGGAGATTATTATTTGGATAACAGAGTGCTTTTTTTTTGTTAGGGCTGCTTTAAATAATAGGCTTTCTAATTTCATCTAAAAGATGTGATTCAAAAAAGACAAACAAAACCTTTTAGACTAGAAAAATTAGTTCTGACTGTAGCACTCCCACTAATTCACTATGTGAGTTTTGTGCAGCTGTAACAGAAGACCTGTGACTGGGTAGTTTATAAAGAAAGAGGTTTCCTTCCCAATTTCTGGAGGCTGGGAAATGCAAGATCGAGGCACTTGCATGTTTGGTGTCTAATGATGACTGCTCTGCTTCCTGGCTGGCTTCTTGAACCAAAGGCGGGAGGAAGGCTCTTGCTCAAAGTCTTCCTCCAGAAAAGCCAAAGGGCAAGCGAGGGAGGGGAGAGAGGCGCAGACTCCCTCTTTGATAAAGAAGCTTCTCTGAGATAAGGCATTATCTGTTCATAAGAATGGAGCCCACATGGCCTGATCACCTGTTAAGGGTCCCACCTCTTAATCCAGTTACCATGGATTTGGGAGAGCACAAGCATTCAAACCATAGCAGCCCCCTTAAACAAGATACTTCACACTTTTGGGCTTCACATTCCACTGTTTGAAACCTGCAATAATGAAATGTGATCCAACTGCATGGCTTCTGAGGTGTCTTCTGGTAAGTCTGTGTTTTGTGACTTTTAGGGAAACCACCTAATGTTTTTGAATTTGCTTTTTCTTAACTACACTGGGAAATACAGTGGATTCATTCTGGTACAGTGGATCTCCACCTTAGCTGTACTTTAGAATCTCCTAGGTAGATTTTTTTTAAGTGTGCAGTCTATGTATATGAGTGTGCGTGTGTGCACACACACAGCCAGAGTTGAGACACACTAGCCTAGAAATGTCCAAGAGCCAGTGAGTATATTAAGATCAGCCCCGATTATAATTTGTTAAGAGTTGAAAAAAATGGAATGTTAGAAAAGAGTTTTTACACATTTATATACAGCTATCCCCCCTTACCTGTGGGGGATACATTCAAAGACCCCCGATGGATGCCTGAGCCTTGGAGAGTACCAAATCTGGTTTACATTATGTTTTTTCCTATACATACATATCTACAATAAAGTTTAATTTACAAAATAGGCACAGTAAGAGATTATCAGTAATAGGTAATAATAAAATAGAACAATTGTGCCAATATACTATAAGGAAAGTTAAGTGAGTGTGATCTCTCTCTCACAGAGTGTCTTGTTCTGTACCGTGGATAGCTGAAACTGCAGAAAGCAAAGCAGTGGATGAGGGGAGAGTGCTGTAGATGGTTTCAGATAAAGATCTTTGGTGGCCAGGAACCCACTAGAGTAAACCATATGAAGGGGCAGTGGTTGAAAAGAAATCACATTCGTATTTGTGAGATTCCAGGGAGCCTGAAGCTCCTGCCCCGTTCCTCTCTCTCCAGCTGCCTCTCTGGGGTTGGCTCCTCTCATCTCCTGTCCACATGCCTGTCCCGTTGCTCTTTCTACACCCAAGCCTTTTCCCTCATTCACACTCGCTGCACATCACTGTGGCCCACCCCACCTAGCCTTGTTCTGACCTGGCTGCCTGGAGCTGGGCTCCTTCATGCTTAGTTCCCATCCTTGCTTCACCTGGTTGTACCCCCGGGATAGTGAGGGCTGGTGCTAAAGCAATGTAAGAAATGCAGCCACCTCCTTGGAGCCTGCAGGAGGGCACAGTCCTGAGAGACGGGGGCTGTGGCTGGGTGAGCATGTGGACACCCCAGGATGCTGTCACTTCTGTGCCTCCTGAGTCAGGCTCCTGCCCCTCCTCCAGTTGTGGATGGAGGATTGCATGGAATGGTCACTGCTCTCCACTGAGCTCCCTGTGTGACACAGAGCTCAGTCTGACAAGAGAGCATCGACCTTGAATAATAGACTACAATTAATTCCTTAAACCAGGTCAGTAGAGCGGTGACATCATTGCCTTTTTGAGACCACGTGTGTGTGGGTGCCCATTGCAAGCCTGGAAGTGAAAGGCTATGGAAAAATAGGTCTGTTCCCTTTTGTTGACTCTGCTGCCTCCTGTCCTGCAGCTGACACACCATCCACCGTCGGGCTATGGGACTGATGATGATAAGTGATCTGTGGTGTGGACATAATTCTGAACAGCCTGTGGGGCAGTGGAGGTCAGCCCAGGCATCAGGTGAAGAAGGCAGGAGAAAAGAGGCAAGGGAGGGAAGATGGCCAAAACTTGATGGTGCCAGCAGACTTCTGTGTGGCTTGGGTTGGAAGTTCCTGGCGTGAAATGGTTTAATGATTTAATTCTTCATTTAGAAGGTTTACAACCGGAACTGATTCTGGCTCTTATGTCAGAGTCACATGGGCAAGGTTGTCTCAAGGGTAACCTGGGGAGAAATGTTCCCTGCAGTTCTGAGCTTCCTATGATTTGTGTGTGTGTGTGTGTGTGTGTGTGTGTGTGTGTGTGTGTGTGTGTGTGGTTAGGAGCATATATTTTAGAGTTCAACAGACCTGATTTTAGGTCCTGCCTGTGATTAGCTGCTTGACCTCAGGCAAGTTTTCTACCATTTCGAGCCTCAGTTAAAATAATGATGATGGTTACAATAGCTGCAACCACCTTGTCAGGTGCTTAACACAGTGCTTTCCACATAGTAAGAGGATGGTATTGTTTAGGATTATTGATAAAATTTTTAGAGCTATAATAACCAAATGCTCAGATCATGCTGAAAACTAGGTGCTTAGATCGGAAGGAGTGTTAAAGAAATTGCTTCTTTTCCCACTGTGTAGATACAAATACCCAGGTCAAGCCTAGCTTGGTGGATGTGGAAGTGGAGAAACGGTAAAGATGTTTTAGTTTTATTTATAGCTAAGGGGGACGTCTGTTTGGAATTGTTGCTTATGGCCTCAAGAGCTTTGGAGAGTGGTATGCATTAGTATTTTAAATCTGATAGCATTTCATCTACCTAGGTGTTTATGTCCCCAAGGGAGATCTTTAAAGGAGAGGAAACCCTACCTGTAATCCAACACCTGCAGTTACTTTGCAAACCATTCCTGGTTTGCCCCCTCCACTTTGCACTTTTGGGAGCTGGGCAGGAATCAGAGACTTCTCTGAGCAGAGTTAGGGATGGCAAGGACCAGAAGGCAAAAGCCTGTATTGTGTGCACCATTCAAGATGTTCTGGTTGCGCTTTACTTATGGGACGATCCTTAATAGAGTTAACCTTCCCTTTTCCTAGTTGGCCAGGGGACCTGAACAGCAAGCTTCCTTTTAAAATATGAATGCTCCCATAATGCCTTGCACCTCAGATTCATGTGGCATTTTCACAGCTCTGTGTAATGGAGCTCAGTGATAACTCCCACAGTATTGATTCACTTTAGAGTGTTAAAGGACCATGGCTCCATGGTGAAATTGGAAACTTCTGTTTTCCAGGAAGTCGAGGTCATTCAGATTCAATGCTCAGACGAATAGTTAACCGTTGTACGTCAATTACTTGCTGAATCGCTGAGAGGAGCGTAACCTCAAGCTTACTTGTTAACAGAGTACTGTTTAAATTTCCAAAGGAAAAACGAGCGTAGAGAACGGCCAGTGCTGATGATTAGTTTGCTCCTTCACTTTACATTTTTTAATGGTTACAATGAAATCTGGGCAGTTACTTTGGGGGAAAAATGTAAAGAAGCCTGTGTTCAGAATATATCCACAAAAAGTGAGTTTCCAGATGTTAAGTATAAATCTACTAGCTAAAATCTCTGTGATTATGATTGATAATGAGATGATAATTCTTACCTAATCTCAGACTGTTTTTAGAGACTGTCATGGACATAACTAAACCCTGTGCAGCGATGATTATATGGATTGCAAAGGTTTATGATACTAGAACAAGAATTTTGTGTGCTGATCTCACTTAAATAATTTGATTTATCCCTATTGTCATAAATAACCCAAGGGTATTTCAGTTTCTCCAGTTTTGATTGTTGTCGTGATGTTTAACTATCACTGTTGTCCTTATAATGTGTAAACTTTATACTATTTTAATTTTAATGTAACTATTAGGAAAGGACAATTCGCATGCTAATCACTTTGAAGCATGTTTTATAGTATACAAGAAGACTGGATAAAATAAGTACATTAAAAAATGAACATGCCATTGTAAAGGCCAAGGGAAAACTTCTATGTGTGCCGAAGGTTTGCTGAAAAATCACTTGATAAAAAGCAGATTAATAGGAGAAATGGCATATAAATTTATCTGCGTGCACAGGGGAAAAATTACAGAATACTCAGTATCCCAACGGGGTGCATATTCTTATATACCCTACGTCTTAGGGGAAAGGGAAATGGGAAAGTGTGGATGATTTTAGAGGGATGGTAAATGATTTTTAGGAGAATTTAATGGACTTAAAGAACATACAGTGGCCTGAGATAAAGTCTGTTGGATCTGCAGGACAGACAGTGGTTTGTGACAAAAGTCTGTCTAGGTGTGTTGACAAACTGCAGTCTTTCTTCCTGCAATAGGAGTTCAGTTAATGAAAACTTACAGAAGGCACCAGAAGTAATTGTTTTCTTCTTTGGTGGATCTAGATCGGGGTGTCCAATCTTTTTGGGCCACATTGGAAGAAGAATTGTCTTGGGCCACACATGAAATATACTAATACTGGCGATAGCTGATGAGCCCCTCCCCCCCCCAAAAAAATACAAAAAAATCCACAATGTTTTAAGAAAGTTTACGAATTTGTGTTGGGCCACATCATCCAAAGCCATCCTGGGCCAGGGGTTGGACAAGCTTAATCTGGGCTTAAGGCAGATAAGGGAACTTTAGAGAACAACTTCATGCTGTGGTTTGGGAGGGTCAGAGTTTTGATGGGGAGGGGCAGGGAGGCTTCCTAAGGCTTCTACAGCTCCGCGTGTCAAAGGGGATATCCATTTTTGAGCCCCAATGCAATCATATATTTAATTGGAATAAATTAGAGTTTCCTACTAAAAATTCCAAGAAAACCCCAAAAGGCTAAGAAGGTATTACACTAAAAATATAAATGGTTTCCATTTCCTGTTTCCATCCCTGAAGCTCAGTGGGAGCTTGCAGTGCAAGGGTTCCAGCTGCCTCTGGCTGCGGCCACAGGACAGTCCTTCCATACCTGGGCCCCGGGCACTGTCAGCGCAGCTCTTCATGCTCCTGTCACTCTTCCTTTTATCCAGGCTCCAAGTCACAGAGTCCTCTGTGGTCCCTTTCTCTTCTTCATCTGAATATCTGGTCAGCCACACGTTTCCATTATTATTTCCTTTGTTTTCCTTCTTTTCCTTCTCCTCCTTTCTTTATTCTAGGCTCTTGATAGCTTGTCCCGGAATTACTACACTAGCCCGTTCTCCCCACCTCGCATTCTTCTCTATTTTTTTGTTTTGTTTTGTTTGTTTTTCCAGACAGAGTCTTGCTCTGTCGCCCAGGCTGGAGTACAGTGGCATGATCTCAGCTCACTGCAGCCTCTGCCTCCTGGGTTCAAGTGATCCTCACACCTCAGCCTCCCAAATAGCTGGGATCACAGGCATGTGCCACCACGCCCAGCTAATTTTTGTATTTTTAGTAGAGACAGCGTTTCGCCATGTTGGCCAGACTGGTCTCGAACTCCTAAGCTCAAGCAATCCTCCCGCCTCAACCTCCGAAAGTGCTGGGATTACAGGCGTGATTGTACATATGTTTTGTGAGTTAAGCCTGAATTCTCCAGTACAGGGGGCAGGCTTAACTCTGCGTGGTCAGCTTCACTCACTCCTTCCTCTCAGGCACCTGGACCAGTGCAGCCTGGCGGGTAATGGGTACTCATTGGATATTGGTTGAGTAAATAAACAAGTAAGTTGGTAATAACGGAGTTCACAAACTTTAGTGTAAGAATTACTGGGAGGCCTTGTTAAAATAGATGCCAGACCCCATCCTCAGAGACTCTGAGAGAATAGTTGTGGAGCGGGCCCAGATGCAGTCATTTTAAACCCGCAGGCCTGTAGGGAGGGTGGGTTGTCTGTATTTTAGGAACCTGGGGACATGAAGTTCCTGAGGGAGGCAGTTGGAGACCCCACATAGTGACCATGCTTGTACAGTATTACCTGTTCCTTGGAAGTTTCTGCAAATCTCCTTTTCTGAATCTCCTTTGCCGGAGCAGTGATAGTCACTGGGCAACTTGGAGTTTATATTATACCAGGGGTTTCAACATTTTTTTAGCAGTAAATATATACTTTTATAAATATATGTATATATTGTAAATATAAATATATAGTTTTTTTAAAAAAGCTATTGGGGCCTGGCGTGGTGGCTCACGCCTATAATCCCAGCACTTTGGGAGGCCGAGGCGGACAGACCACTTGAGGTCAGGAGTTTGAGACCAGCCTGGTCAACATGGTGAAACCCCATCTCTACCCAAAGTACAAAAATTAGCCAGGTGTGGTAGCGCACGCCTGTAGTCCCAGCTACTTGGGAGGCGGAAGCATGAGAATCACTTGAACCCAGGAGGCAGAGATTGCAGTAAGCTGAGATTACACCACTGTACTTCAGCCTGGGTGACAAAGCGAGACTCTGTCTCAAAAATAAAACAACAAAAAAAAAACCACACACATAAAAAAGCTATTGGTAGCCGTTGTTGGCCTCCAGGATATAGTTGCATACTCCTCGAAGACTCACACATCTGGATCACCATTTTCTTTGCCCCTGGATGTCCTGCTTTCATCCCGTGTAGTGTGAATATCCTGGTCTGTTGAGAGCCTGTTCAGCAGCCCCGCCTCACACTTCCCGGCCTCTCCCTCATTGTTCTCCTCCTCCACCCTGCACCACTCTGCAGCAGCCCACACCTGTGGCCACACCTTGTACCTCGTGATCACCTGGAATGCTCTGCTTCCAGGATTTTGAATTCTGAAATACTCCTTTCTGACACACGTCATATCCTGTTGGATCTGCGTGTTTAACAAACATATTAAGTGTCCACCGTGGGCCAGGCTTTCTTCCAGAACAAAACAAGCAAAACCCCTGCTCTTGTGAAGCTTTGTTTCGTAAGTGCCCATGAAAAACAGTCATCATAATGATTATGTGAATGATAGTTTATTATTCAAATATGATAAGTGCTAGAGGAAAACATAGAACAGGGCAAGGGCATTGGAGTACTAGAGAATGGATGGGTTGGCTGCAACTTTTAAAGGATGATTAGGGTATGCTTCATTCAGAGAATGACACGTGGCCCCAAGCAGTGAGGGGTTAGCTATGTGCAGAAATGGGCTGAGGGACCAGGATCCTAAGATGGGGCATGGTTGGCAGATGTAGAGATCATCAAGGAAGCCAGCGGGGGGCTAGAGCAGGGCATGTAAGGGGTGTAGGGGTAAGATGAGTAGTAGGAGATGAGGACTGGGAGTAACTGGGGAGGGGTGAGGGCATTGGTCACATAGGGCCTTGCAGACCATTGCAGGGACTTTGGCTTTGACAGCAGGAAATGGGAGCCATTGGAGGGCTTTGGGTAGAGATGTGACATGATTTGACTTAGGTTTTGGAAGGATCACTCTGTGTTAATGACAAATTGGAGGAGCTGATATGTCAAGGGAGGAAGGTGAGAGACCAATTAGGATTCAAATGCAGTATTTTAGATGAGAGATGCTGGTGGCTTGGGCCAGAGTATTAGCAACAGCAGTGGTGAGATTTTGGATGTTATTTTAAAGGCAGAACCAACAACAGTATTTGCTGATGCAGAGTGGGGAAGGGGAGTGTCAAGGATAACGCCTAGGATTTTGGCTTGAGAAACAGGAAAACTAGAAACTGAGACTGATTTTTTTTCTTTCAGTTTCATTAACTTTTTTCTTTTTGTGGAGATAGGGTCTCACTATGTTGTCCAGGCTGGAACTCCTGGGCTGAAGCAATCTTTCTGCTCCTGCCTCTGCCTCCCTAAGTGCTGGGATTACAGGCGTGAGCCACCGTGCCCGGCAGAATTGCTGTTGATTGAGATGGGGAGGGCTGTGAGTGGCTCAGGATTGTGGGGCAGGGCATAGATCAGGAGTATTGTTGAGCTGGAGGTGCTCGTCAGACCTTTAAGTGGAGATGTAGAGTAAGCAATAGAATATAAGTCTAGAGTTCAGGAGGGAGGGCTGGGCTAGAAATAAATTTGGGGATTCTCCCTTCAGAGAAGGAAAGGCAATTAAGCCAAAAACAAACCTGAAAGAATTGGCAGTTTTTCCTGGGGTAGACCTACCTCTGCTTCTGTGCCAAAATCACCCTGTAGGCGCTCTGCTCATCTGGCTCTGTAGCATCTTTGATCAGTGTTGCCACCAGGCCTTTAAAAGAACCCAGTGTTGAGGATCAGATGCTCACATGAATCACTGAATGACAGGTCTCTCTCTGTAGGAGAGAGCATCCTGACATCAGATTGTGACATCAGGTTGTGGGTTGTGGCTCTTTGGTCACTTTCTGTGGCTGGAGAGTGATCGCTCATTTCCCCCGAGATTTCTTTCTAGCACCCAGAAGAGCAGCAGGACAGCTCCATGCTTGCTGTAGCAGCCCCAGGCAGCCCGCAGGTGATTTCCCATAGGAGGCTCTACGCACTGCAGTTTTGCCAGAGGTCTTGTCGTTACTGCATGCTTCCTGGCTTCCACTAGATTATTTCCAAAAAAAACCCTCCTACTGACTCGGTGTGGACTAGTGTTTCTTGATTTGTAAAATGTGAGAGAACCATAATTACTTTGGCAGGATTAAGTGTGGTGAAGATTACAGTTTTAATTTGCATAATGCCTCCTGCCTGTCTGTTTCCCTGTATTTCCTCTCTGAACTGAAAATGGGACCAGTTTCCTGGGGACTTTTGCAGGCACTGGATCTTCTGAAACCCATTCTTGTATTATTTTTGAGTTTTCCTCTTACTTACATTTGCTAAAGAACTGCAAAGCTAACTAACAAACACACCAAACAATTGGGAGTCTGTATTTCTCAGGACTTGTCCCTTCATTTGCAACTCTTTTTTGAAAAGTTCTAGGTAGAATGAAAGACTGCTGCCTGTATATTTATGAAGGAAGAAAAATGCCATGGCCTTTCTTTGCTCTTAACCTGCTTTTCTGCAGTCGTCAGATGCTGGTATCCATTAGCCCTCCTGCACCATTCACATCTCCCTTGCCAACAAGACAGACTTCCCGTTCTCTGCTCCCATAGTTCTAAGATTATGCCTTTGTTCTAGCCCTTATCCCCCGGTCCTTTGGTTACTGATGACTGTACCTGGACTCCTCCGTTGGAATGTGATCTTCTTGAGGACAGAGGTAGTATCTAACTCTTTAGACTCACCCGGAGCCCAGTACAATAGTTCTTATGTCGAAGGACTGGGTAGAATCACTGTAAGAGGTAGGATTTGTATTGAGAGCTCATTCTTTTCAGGTTCAGGATGTGGGGCCTTCATCTCCTTTGATTCTTGGAATGGAGGCATCAGTCAGGTGGCTGGTGCAGCCCCAGCTTCCTGCTGAGGTTCCTCTCTAGGCATGGATGTGAATGTGTAGCCCAGCCAAGGAGGGGTAGAAGGAGCCATCTGGGCCCAGGAAACAGCCTGCCATCGATCCTTCAACTGCCTGGACTTCTATATAGAAGACAAAGCTTATTTTCTTAAGAGCAGCCTCACCTGTCTGTGGGTGAGGTCCAAGAAGAGGAATAGAAGTGCTCAGAGGAGAAGGGGAATGTTTGTTCTTCTTGTGGTGTGTTGGGGAGGAGTGTGTCCATCTGTCAGTGTAGTACAGCCCTCCATATGTGGATTGACAGCCATCTCATTCTAATATATTTTTATAATACTTGGGAAAAGTGACTGTGGTTGTTATGATTGAAGGATATGCCTATACGTCAAGTGTCACTTGATAATGAAAATGCAGAATTCAAACAATTTTTTTCTAAAATGTATAGTTTTACTGACTGCCTGCCTATCGGCTTCATCTCCTCGGATCCATGAGACCTGTGCATTTGCTGTCTTTTTGTTACTTTGCCATGTTGTTTTATTAAAAACAAAACAAAACTTTATAATGGAAAAATCTCAAATTATACACAATGTACAGAAAATATTAAGATAAATTCCATGGCGGTCTCATCACCTGCAGCAACTATTAACATTCCACCATTCTTACAGCATCTACAGTTCCACTCACACTCCACCCCCACCCTGTTATTACTACTTTGTAAGTCTTTTTTTTTTTAAGGAAAAATGTGCATGCATTGAAATGTACAAATCATAGCTCTCTTAACTTCCTAGCAGTGTCTTCTTGCCACCCACAGAAGCTCTCAGGCGCAGTGATGAGCCAGCCGCAGAGCCAAGCTCTCCTTGGTGTGCCTGGTAACAGTGTCCTGCCATTTTTGGGATGTGGATTGCACTATGAGAGTATAGTTAAGGGAGGTTGTGAATAAATTTAATACCAAATAGTTACCAAAGGAAAGCCACTGAGGTCTTGTTCATTTTTTTTTTTTTTTTTTTCCAAAATCAGTCTTAGAAAGGAAAACAGAAAGAAAGATAGGGAACTCCAGGAGTGTGTCCCATTTATCCAGAATTAGTGGTATGCCATAAACAGAGCCCTGGTCTGGAGCTGGGAGAACAGTGGCTTTCATTAACATTGAGGTACGGGCCGGGTGCAGTGGCTCACGCCTGTAATCCCAGCACTTTGGGAGGCCAAGGCGGGCGGATCACGAGGTCAGGAGTTCGAGACCACCCTGGCCAACATAGTGAAACTCCGTCTCTACTAAAAATACAAAAAATTAGCCAAGAGTGGTGGCAGGCGCCTGTAATCCCAACTACTCGGGAGGCTGAGGCAGGAGAATGGCTTGAACCTGGGAGGCGGAGGTTGCAGTGAGCAGAGATCGCGCCATTGCACTCCAGCCTGAGTGACAGAGCGAGACTCCGTCTCAAAAAAAAAAACAAAAACAAAAAACATTGAGGTACACGGCTGTGTGGCCTGGGTAGTCTTATAATATCTTTGGATCTCATTGTCTACACATACACACACACACACACACACACACACACACACACACACACATATTTATTTATTTATTATTTTTCTTTTTTGAGACATGGTCTTGCTCTGTCACCCAGGCTGGAGTTCAGTGGCGCAATCATGGCTCATCACACTCCTGACCTCCTGTCTCAGGTAGTCTTCCCATCTCAGCCTCCTGAGTAGCTGGGACTACAGGTGCGGGGCACCACACCTGCCTAATTTTTGTATTTTTTGTAGAGAAGAGATTTTTGCCATTTTGTCCAGGCTGGTCTTGAATTTCTGGGCTCAAGCAATCTGCTTACCTTGGCCTCCCAAAGTGCTAGGATTACAGGCGTGAGCCATCATGCCCAGCCTGTCTCCATTTATAAAGTAGGCAGTTTGCATTAGATTGTAGTTCTGGTGTAACCAGCATTCCTTGAACGTCTGTTTTATGCTAAACACATTTCACACATTACATAATTTTAATCGCCACCCATCTGTGAGGCATGAACTGTTGTTGTCTCCATTTCACAGATGCAGAAACTTAGGACCAGGATAGATGAATGATTTGTCCCAGGTCACACCACGTTAAAAGGTGAGCCAGGATTTGAACCCAGGCAGTCTGACCCTGGAGCCCATGCTCTAAAACTAGAAAATATTCAGTACATGCATAGTCTTCCAAGGTGGTGGGGAGTGGACATCTAGAAAATACTCAAGACGTACGCTAGGGGTACAGAAAGATAACACCAGAACTTATATTTTGGCTTAATATTTATTATTTTTCATTGTTTTTTGTGTGTTTTCAATTTCTGTAGATTTTGTAGTGTTTTAAAACACACACACACGTGCACAAATCAGGAGCACATGCTCTCATTTTTATGAAAAAGGATGCATGATTAAAAGTTGAGACACCAGTGTTCTCAATTCATAGTGTTACTTAATATATTTTTGGATTTCTTTTCTCAGAAATACAGTATCTGAGCATGACAGTAAATTAAAATGCTTGGAAATTGCAGTCTTTCAACAAATCGAGTACTTGATATATGTCAGGTGTGGGGCTAAGTGCTAGGTATAATCTTCTGCAGTAAAAAAAAAATACACAGTGTTAGCCAGGATGGTCTCGATCTCCTGACCTCATGATCCGCCCGCCTCGGCCTCCCAAAGTGCTGGGATTACAGACGTGAGCCACCGCGCCCGGCCTACACAGTTTGCATTTTGAAAGATTACTTTGTATACCCCTAGAGAGGTTTCTCCCCATGGAATTCTATATTGTCTGTTTTCTGATGACATAAAATTTCTCCTGAGTTTTTGGAAATCAATTGAAAGGAAGGAAAGAATTGCAATGGCCATTCAGATTCCTCTCACCATTTGGATTGAGTGGTTCTGACCTGACCACTTTACCATTTTTTACTGTTGATTCCGATCAGAGGAAGGTGGCTAAGGATTAATAAACGGAAACCTGGATAACTGTAGGTGGGCCTGAGTTAAGAGCAAGGACAGTAGAGCCAGACCACCTGGGTCTGAACCTGCCTACACTGTTTAATCTCTGTGCCTCAGTTTCCTCTTCTGTAAAGCGGGGAAATGATAATTGTGAATATAGTAGGATTGTTATTCATAGTAAATGAGTGAGTGTTTGCAAAGTGCTTACATGTAAGTTGGATAGAATACATTTTTAAAAAACTGAAAGGAATGAGGGAAAGATATGAATGAATGAATTTATAGTAGTAGACAGCTTTGAAAGATTTGAAGAATAGCTACCCACCTATTTCTAAATGGGTTTTGTGATCTTCAAAGCGCTTTCACGTATACTCTCTTGGTTCCTAAGAACGGTTCTGTGCAGCCCACATGGCTGTTAACTAGTGAGTGCAAGGTTTCCATGTATTTCTTTTGACTTTTACATGTTTTCAGTGTTTCAGTTGCCTAGATTAACTTGTTGCCATTAGTAGTCATTTTTGTCATTTGCTTTGTAATGCTTTTGTCAGTCTAAATAAAGCAATGTGTCCAAATGGTCTAGCAACATAGTCTTTCCCTATTTGACCTGAAAAAAAATTTAGAGCAATTGAATTTTAATTCTTACAGTCTGCTTATGGACATTACTGTAATTGTTTTCTTGAGCCATGATAATCTATATTAAATAATCTGGAGCAACATTTTATTCCTGATTATTTAAACAAGGACCAGTTTTTCTTACTGACTTGCATCTTTTTAGGCAGGGAGTCAAAATCTTTAAAAGTCAGCCTGGTGTGTTTATGAAGTCTCTGCAACATGCCTAACTTTAAGAACTAAAGAAGGGGGTTCTTATCTTCCAAGAGCTTGGCTTATCATTGCAGGTGGCTTTCTGGAGATGTGCGTACTTCAGGGATAAAGGATGTTGATTATAACTAGCTGCTCAGGAGCCTGGCCCTTGGCAGTTCTCAGTAAAGGCTCTTTGACCTAATCCCGCAGTCTAAGCTCTGACATGCTTCTGTCTCAAGACCACAGGGGCAGCCACATAAGACAAGCCCTGTGACCTTGTTGGAAATGTCTCTGCTTCATGGGTTCTTGCCAGTCTGTAGGTCCCCCACAATTTCTACAAAGTAAGAAGTTCCCTTTAACCCTAAAATGAGAGAGCCCTGGCAATAGAAGAGCTACAATGATGTCCAGAGCCTCTGTAGGTTTCTTGGTAGATTGGATCTCTAGTGTAAGATGCCATTAATAAAGGAAATCATCTTAAATCCCTCCCCTCTCCTTTCACTCCATTGAAGTTTAGTCTTCTTGAATTATAGCCAGATAGATGAAGGGGCATGGTCTCTGCTTACTTATGTTGTGTCCTATAAAGACCATTATATTTATGAGTGGATTATAAGGTTTTAGCCCCTCTGTTGCTGGGGAAACCATTACAGTATACAGTCAGATGATCCTCAGAAGGGACAGTAGAGTTGAGGTAATCCAGTGGATCCCTCATGCCAGGGCGTGGTGCAGGATGACATTTTTACTTATCCACAGCAAAATAGGAAAAACGAAAACAATGGTGGATCCTTGAAGCCAAATCTATTTAGTAGGTCCAGTATTCTGAGATTTTTGCCTCTTCTGCTTTTTGTTCTTCAAATAGTCTTTAAAAATATTTTATTTGGCAACCCAAATCATTTGCCTATTTTTACTGGAGGGGGGATGGGGGGGCAGTTTGCAAGTGTATGAAATCTAGAAGTATAGGATCTACTCATACTTTATTCAAGACTTTTTAAATTCTTTTTTAGAAAAATGCTAATGTCAAGTGCAAAATTTGATTGTAATCTTAGATTCTTGATATAGTTTCATAGCCTGTTAGCAATTTATGTTTGTTTAGCTTTTGTGTTTATTTGAATAGTGTAATAAATAAACCTCATTTCTAGGGAAATAATAATTTACCTCTAACCATATGATCTCTGTCTTGCTTCCCCCTCCCTCCTGCAAACCCCCTCCAATCCCCAGGTGGCTAGCCACCTGAATCCTGAATTTATCTCTGTCAGTAATTATTTTAATATTATTAATAGTAATTCAGTCTCAGTAAATGTTGTTTGAATGCATAACTGAATTAACATTTGAATATCAACAGTTGAATCCTTCTAGGAAGAACAATGTTTTCTCCTAAGTTCCAGTCTGTCTTAATTTTCTCTGCAGTCCTAATTCTCGGTTGTCATTCCACTTTACATCCTGTCAGATATTTGGAAACTGCTGGTTAGTAAGCTCCATGAAGGCAGAAGTGGCATCTTGTTCATATTTGAATTCCCTACAGAACCTAACATGAAGTGGAGCCTAATAAATCCTGGGTGAAGTAGATTAAATTATTGTCTTACTTAATCATCTCTTTTGCAGCCTAAATATTCCCAGTTCTCTTGACCATTCTTTGTATAAGGTATTTCCAAATTCTTCACCATCCATATCCTTCTCTCCGAACACATCCTGTTGAGCAGAATTTCTGAGACAGGCCCGTAGTGCAGGTGCGGTCTGACGAGGGGCAGTGCAGTGGGTCTGTTCCCCCATGACCTCATCTCGCCAGTTAATGAGGCTTAAAGATGAACGAATAGCCTGCTATTATCTGAAAAGCATTTCTGAAAATATTGCTTTGAGCAGGATGATAGACTTGTTATAGGGAAGATTCCATTCATTGAAAGCTTACTTAAAAGTATTTCCCTAGTTATATTTTTATTTTTATTAATAGTTTTTTAAATGACATTTATTTCTAGGTTTTCACACATGTGCTTTACATGTTCTTGTTTTCCTTTACAATTGAACATGCACTCTATCAGCCAGAGGTCAGCGAGCATTTGATGGGGGCCAAAAAAAAACACAGAGTTTTGGCATAGCTAATACTTTTCATCTTTACCTCATCCATATTAAGTTTGAGTCTTGTGCTTATTATTAATTTGAGCACTTTAATTTTTTTATATTTTCCACTCATTTTATAAAATTAAGCAAAATGTTTTTTGTTTTTTTTTTTCGAGACAGACTCTCAATTTGTTGCACAGGCTGGAGGGCGGTGGCATGATCTTGGCTCACTACAACCTCTGCTTCCCAGGTTCAAGCGATTCTCATGCCTCAGCCACCTGAGTATCTGGGATTACAGATGCACACCACCACGCCCGGCTAATTTTTGTATCTTTAGTAGTTTCATCATGTTAGCCAGGCTGGTCTTGAACTCCTGACCTCAAGTGATCCACCCGTCTCGGCCTCCCAAAGTGCTGGGATTACAGGCATGAGCCATTGTGCCCAGCTGCAAAATGCATTTTGACAGTGGTTTTAAAATCTTTATTTGGCAATCTTGATTTTTAAAAATTGGAACCATTTTTCTTCAAAAGTTGAATTAGGATTGAACCAAAGTGGGAAGCCCAGCCTTCTCCCCTGGACTAGATTCCTGAGGAGCTTAAGATGCTCTGAAACAGAATTTGAAAATGGTTGCAATAAAATATTCACATGATTTCACAAGTACTGCTGATTAAGGATGCTGCTGCTTGCCTAACTGAACTACTAGCTGGTAGCCCCATCATCATGGAATACAGAGGTCTGCCTGGGGAGTCTCTCTGAACCTGTTCTAGTTCAGACTGCCTGATTATTGAAAAATAAATAAATAGTTAAATAAAAACAAAACAAAACAGAAGCCCACTTGAGTTGTCAGGAAGGTGGTTTCGATTAGGACCATAGGATTGTTTGAGATTTGAACATTGCCCGTGTAAGCTTTTCTAACAGTCCCATGTTATAAGATCCTCCCTCAAAAAATTTCCCCCCATAAACTATTGCCAAATCAGGTCTCTAGCTTGTAGTTTTTTTTTTTTAAACTGGCTTTGAAGACTTTAAAATATTTATCTATATTAAAGGTCTTCTTGTAATTTTATTTTATTTTTAAATTTTATTTATTTATTTTTTTGAGATAGAGTCTTACTCTGTTGCCCAGGCTGGAGCACAGTAGCACAATCTCGGCTCACTGCAGCCTTTGCTTCCCGAGTTCAAGTGATTCTCCTGCCTCCGCCTCTGGAGTAGCTGAGATTACAAGAAGCATGTGCCACCATGCCCAGCTAATTTTTGTATTTTTTAGTAGAGATGAGGTTTCACCATGTTGGCCAGGTTGGTCTTGAACTTCTGACCTCAAGTGATCCTCCCACCTCAGCCTCCCAAAGTGCTGGGATTACAGACGTGAGCCACCCACGCCCAGCCACTTCTTGTAATTTTCAACCCCACACTTTGCCCATCAATATCTCCTTGCCACTGACCTTATTAATATTCAGTCTTGGTTTTTAGATCAGATTCTTAAATGTAATTACAGCAAATTAGCATCTGGTGACTTGGAGGACTGCAGCATCATTCCAACAGAGTGGCGTCATTTTGCTACAGCTAAAGAGACAGGGTTGATTTGTGAAGGGCAGAGGGGGGTAGAGGAGAGATAACTTTGTGTAACTTTGTCAATCAGTCTGAATAATGCCAGCATTTCATGTCCTCATACAGTGATGATGGCGACATACAGGGTAGTAACTCCCTCTTCTGTTTTTTTAAAGAAGGAATGCCTTTGGGGTATTAATGGAGAATATGCCTTGATAAGTACAGTAAGATGTGTTATTAGGTACTAAGATATACCAGCCTTCCAGTGAGAAGACTTAGTAATAAATGACATGAGTAGCATTTTAATGATAACATTTAATGTTTCTATTTAAATAATGTATGCAGACAATGTAACAAGTCAAACAGAAAAGATATGAAGAAAAGCAAGAGCCATCCCTCTTCCTCTTGACTCCTAATACCCAGGAACAACTTTAGACAGTTATTTGTTGACTTTCTGCTAAGAAGTGAGAATTTTTCTTCGTTAACCAGTCTTGCTGACTTCCTTTTACTATTTCTAGTGTTTTATAGTTATTTTTGGTTCTTCATTGAGAGTGTTTGTGATTTTTAGGTAATGTACATAAGCTTTATTTCTTCTTGTGTCCCCTTGCATGAGCACCTGAACTCTCCTCCCTTTCCTTAGCCGCAGTTCCTACTTGCTGTCAGCCTAACTTCTACTACTACAGGATTAAGCTTGCAAACATCTCCATTCTTTCTGGTAGTCACAAGTGACTTTCCACTGATTTCTATCATTTGAATTTATAAGTTTAAAAAATCAGCAAATATCATTACTCTTGGGATATGTGATATGCTACAGTAACATTTTCATCTCTACACATGATTTCAGGGCTTCCAGCCCACTCAGAGATCATGTTTTGTAGATCTTTCTGGTTCAAGGCAAATGTGTACTCCAATCATGGCTTAAAAACTGCTATATATTTAATTTCATCTTTCAATCATGATTTCTTTATATTGCATTTTACATTTCCTGAATTTTGTGATCACCTTTTCTTTTTCTTTTCTTTTTGGAAAGAGTCTTGTTCTATCGCTCAGGATGGAGTGCAGTAGTGTGATCTGAGCTCACTACAGCCTCCGCCTCCCAGGCTCCAACAATCCTCCCACCTCAGCCTTCTAAGTAGCTGGGATTACAAGTGCACACCACCACGCCCAACCAATTTTTTTGTATTCTTTGTTGAGGTGGGGTTTTGCCATGTTGGCCTGGCTAGTCTTGAACTCCTGGGCTCAAGAAGTCCTCCCACCTTAGCCTCCCAAAGTGCTGAGATTACAGGCGTCAGCTACCACAACCAGCCTCCTTTTCTTTTTCTTGTTTAGAAAAGGATCATGGGCTTTCATCATTTGCTCAGATGTTTCTGTCTTCTTTGTTACACTGTCTTTTGCATCACACTCTCCCTTGTCTTCTGGAACCTTTCACTTTCTCCCAATTTAATTTTCTGCTTCCCTGCCCAGGACTCAGGGATCACCTGAGGCCTTTCCCCTTTCTTGGTGGGCCCCCTGTTTTCCAGATTCTACTTGTTCTTTCTTGGTTCTCTTTCTAGTTTTGCTAGAGGAAGTTTGTAATATCTTCAAAGGAATGGGAATGTAGGAGGTAAACTTTCTAGAAACCACTTGATGGATCCATGTCTGAAGATCAGTTGACCTGAGAACGTAGAAGGCGTTATCCTGTAGGCACCTGGAATGCAGAGCCTGGTGCTGGACTGGTTCTGGTTTCTTGACACTGGCCTGTTTTTTCTTCTAAGGAAGCTTTTAGGATTTTTTTAAAATATATTCTTTGTGTTCTGAAGTTTTACAAAGATATTCCAAGGGAGGGTCTTTTAAAAACGATTATTAATGGCTGGACGCGGTGGCTCATGCCTGTAATCCCAGCACTTTGGGAGGCCTAGGCAGGCAGATCACCTGAGGTCAGGAGTTCGTGACCAACCTGGGCAACATGGTGAAAGCCCGTCTCTACTAAAAATACAAAAATTAGCCAGGCATGGTGACGGGTGCCTGTAATCCCAGCTACTTGGGAGGCTGAGGCAGGAGAATCACTTGAACCCGGGAGGTGGAGGTTGCAGTGAGCCAAGGTCATGCCACTGCACTCCAGCCTGGTGACAGAGTGAGACTGTCGCAAAAAAAAAAAAAAAGAAAAAAAAGAAAAAAAAGATTATTAATTTATGTTGAACACTTAATGGGGGCCCTTACCAACTGAAGACTTGGATCCTTTGGTCTCAGAGATTTTCTTTAATATTTCTTTCAAAATTTCTTTTCCTCCATTTCGTAGGCCTCTTTTATTACAACTTCTATTATACTGACCTCTGGATTTTCCTTGTCTCCCATATTCTCCATCTTTTTGTCTACTTTGTTTGATATTCTGAGAGGCCTCTTCAACTTTATTTTTGGGACTGTGAGTTAGATTTTGTGTTTACCCATCATTTTTTGTCTTTTTTTTTAACTCTTTGACTTCCCTTTTTCATAACATCCTGCTCTTGTTTTAAGGATATATTTTCATAAATCCAAGAGTATACTTATTTTTTTTAAGCCCTGTATGCTGGTCCCATACCTGTCTGTGTCCTCTGTGAAAGATGCTTGGGTCTTTCATGCTGCTAGCTTTCCTTGTATGGCTCAGATTTGGGCTGAATCTTGGCTTTTTCATATCCTAATTGCAAAGTACTTTAATAATAATGATATCCAACTGCTAGAGGTATTGAACATTAAATCATTTAGTACATGTACTTTTAGAATTGTGCCAGGCAAATAGCAAATGTGCCGTAAATGCTATCGTCATTGTCATCATCACAGGCAAAATAACAGATGTGCCATAAATGCTATCGTCATTGTCGCTGTCATCACAGGCAAAATAGCAGATGTGCCATAAATGCTATTGTCATTCTCATCACTTTTGTTCTTCAGTTTACACTGAGGAAGGAAAGATTGGGTAACCAGGTTAGGTTTCCTCTGTGCGGTGTAAGCTGGTATTCCTTGCCAGGCCTCTCTCGCAAGAGGAAATTTGGCTGGGGGCTTTCAGACACAGGTAGCCAGTAGGGCACTGGGGGCCTCCTTCCTTGTTGTGGTAGACTTTGTTTCTGGAGGGAAGGAGGCCCCCAGTGCCAGAATAAGGATGACTTTCCTTGAGAGCACCAACTAAAAGTCTTAGCTCACCCTGGAGGGCTTTATACTTTGTGTTGGGAAGGGAGTCGGATTTGTATAACTTTTGTTCAGACTTCCCTATAATTTACTATTTTTAGTTGCATGCTAATTTTGAGTTGGAATCCTCTCTGGGATTCAGGTGGTTTCCATCTTCCCTGCAGCCCTGTTATATATAGCATGTCCTGGACAGAGTTCTCCACTCGGTTTTATCCGTCAGTTTGTTTCCATACACCTTCTGTTACTGAGAAGTGCACTGAAATTCCTTCTGATTTTTCCTTGTCTTCCTATTCTCTCTGCTGTTGTAAGTTTATTTCTTTCTAATTTTTATGCTGCTTTTCCAGTGATGTTTGGATTGGTTGAGAAGTGAACAGATGGGCTCAGGTCATCATTTTGAACTAGAAGCCAAAGGAATCTTTTTTTTTTTTTTAATGTTTCCCCTTTATCTTCACTATGAGAAAGGAATCTTTTTTAAAAGAACTGCTTTGTTGCGCTATGATTGACATACAAAAAGCTGTAGATATTTAATATACATAACTTGATGTATTTGAAGTTTACACCTATGAAACCATCAAACTGTCATCATCACTGTTGTTGCCATAAACTTATCCATCGCTCCAGAAGTTTTCTCTTGCCCACCCTTTTTTTTCCTTTTGTGGTAAGAGCACTTTACATGAGATCTTCCCTGTTGGTAAATTTTTAAGTATACAATGCAGTATTGTTAATCATAGGCTCTATACTGTACAGTAGACCTCCAGATATTTATTTCATATAACTGAAACTTGGTACCCTTTAACCAACACCTCCCCATTACCGTCTCCCCTAACCCCTGGCAACCACCATTCTACTCTCTGCTTCAATGTGTTTGCCTATTTAGATTCCACATGTGAGATCACGTAGCATGTATCTTTCTGTGTCTGGCTTATTTCATGTAGCATAAAGTTCTGCAGTACCATCCATGTTGTTGTAAATGGCAGGATTTCCATCTTTCTAAAGGCTGAGTAGTACAGTTAGCTTTTGCATCTACAGATTCAACCAATCTTGGATGGAAAATAACAGTATTTAAGCGATGCACAACTTGTGGATACGGAGGACCAACCATTCACATCCTTAGGTTCTGCGGGGCTGACTGTGGGACTTGAGCATCTGAGGATTGTCGTCCTGGAACCAGTCCCCCGAGGATACTGAGGGATGGCTGTATTCCATTGTTTGTGTGTGTGTGTATGTGTGTGTGTGTATATATACACACACACACACACACACACATATGTATATCACATTTGTCTGAATGACACAAAGGAATCTTTTAAATTCCAGTATTATAAACCTGTGTTTTTCATTGTGAGCTGCTAAGGCTGTTACATGTGCTGGTGATCAGGGCACCCCATCCCATGACCCAGGGGTCACTGCTGACTTCTCAGCCTATGTGAACAGACGTTGCTGTGAACGAGGCCTGCACAGTTGCAGGTGAACTTCTCCATGGGTGAGACTGTCCTGTAATTTTAATCATGCTGACAGCCAGATTAGTTTCATTTGGTGTCCCATAAGGAAGGAACCGACTAGATCGTGTTGTTAGGGCCTATGCTCATTATCTCTTGTTGAATTACCATAGTCTAAGGGGAAATTTACCATGGATAGTATTAGGGATTCCAAAACTCCATCTTATCAGTGTTCCACAGTTTATCAGACTCAGCTAGTACACACTAAATGACTCTTAATAGACAGTTTATTAACTTACAATGAGAAATATTAGGTCAAGCGGATGTTTGTGTTGTTATAAACACATTGTCGCTGTTCAGGCACAACTTAAAGAAAGTCACATTGCCACAGATTTCCTGGGGCACACAGAATCAGTGCAGGAAGAGAGGCTGCTGCTTTGCGTGGCCGATGGCCTGAGTCCTTTCTAATCTGACCACCCCCTGTGGCATCATCCTGCTGCAGCTAAGGTGAACGGGGTGCTTGCATTTGCCTGTCAGTATGGTCTGTCCTTCTGATGGCCTTTGAGCAGAATGAATGTAAAATCATTTTCAGGCCGGGCGCAGTAGCTCACACCTGTAATTCCAGCACTTTGGGAGGCTGAGGCAGGTGGATCACTTGATGTCACGAGTTCAAGACCAGCCTGGCCAACATGGTGAAACCTTGTCTCTACTGAAAATACAAAAATTAGCTGGGTGTGGTGGTGGACACCTGTAATCCTTGATATTTCGGAGGCTGAGGTGAGAGGGTTGCTTGAGTCCAAAAATTCAAGACCAGCCTGGGCAGCGTGGCAAAACTCCACCTCTACAAAAAAAATTTTAAAAAAATCGTCAGGCATGGTGGGGCGCACCTTTAATCCCAGAAGGTGGGAGGATTACTTGAGCCCAGGAGGTTGAGGCTGCAGTGAGCTGTGATTATGACACTGCACTCCAGCCTGGGCAACAGAGCAAGACCCTGTCTCCTCCTGCCCCGTCCCCTCCAAAAAAACCCCTTATAATTTGTGATGAAATAGGCCTAAAATATCTTGTGTACTTCTTTTCCATCAAAGCAGAAAATCGGCAGTGTAATAATTTATTAATGACTCAGGGTCATCCCTATGGAAGTTGGGTATTATACAGTGCAGTGATGTTTGATTGATGATTGATTTATGTCTTGTCTAGAATGATGTATAAAATATTAAAAGGGATAAATTCTCATAAGGAAAAAACATAAATAAGGCTGAAAAAATATAAAATGGAGCTACAAATAAGGTTTAGAAATGCCTCCTGTAGTCAGCTGCTCCTTGGTCTCTGGTGTCTGTACTGGGTAGAGTTGCCCCCAAGCTCTATGGGTCTGTGAGGGTGATGGATGCTCCTGCGTAAAAGTAACCTGCAGTGCTGTTTTCTCCCCCTCCTCCTCTTTCTCCTTCTCCAGTTCCCTCCTCCTATTGTTCCTTCTATTCCTAGTTTTATCAAGGATGGAGTTTTCTGCCCCTGGCCCTTTCTTGGAATCTTTTTATTTGTGGTGGGTTTCAGTGGAGAACAGAGTGACATGCTTTTACTTTGACAATTGCTATTACAAATCCCATCAAAGGTCTTTTAAATCCTGCACCAAGTAGTACTTCCTTGTTATCTTCATTATATAACCACTGTTGTTATGTTTTTATACCCTAGTGTCTTACAGAGTGACCAGAGTCAAACAATTGCAGGGGAGAGGTACGAAGACACTAGGGCAGTGTACCTAACGAACATGATTTCATCTATGGGATAGTTTCATTTATGGATGTGACTGCCTATTGGGTATCAGGGTCTAGTCTTACAGAGAATATAAAAACGAATACAACCTCATGAACCAAAATTTGCCCCAAACACTTAACCCATAAATACAGAAAAATTTCTCCGCCATTTCTGAGTTAGCAGACCCTTGGAATGGAGATGATCTAAAGTGTCTTCTTCCTCAGACATTCTCAGAGTGATGGGCTATTGCAGACATGGGATAGTTGAGAATTCCCACTCTACGTGATTATCTGCAGGTTCTTTAAGCTCGAATTTCACATTCTAGTTTAGTATTATTATAGCTTTGCTTATTTTGATGGTCAAGATGACTCTCATTATATCACCTCTCAATACCTGGTATCATTATTTTTATAATTTTTATGTATTTTATTTATTTATTTATTTAGAGACAGGGTCTCACTCTGTTGCCCGTGATAGAGTTCAGTAGCATGATCCTAACTCATTGCAGCCTTGAACCTCTGGGCTCAAGTGATCCTCCTGCTTCAGCTTCCTGAGTAGCCAGGACTACAGGTGTGCGCCACCATGACTAGCTAATTTTTATTTATTTATTTTTATAGAGATGTGGTCTTGATATGTAGCCCAGGCTGGGTTTGAACTCCTGTGATCCTCCCACATTGGCCTCCCAAAGCTCTGGGATTACAGGTGTGAACCGCTGCACCAGCAGTTTTTTGTTTGTTTGTTTGTTTGTTTATATAGGCTATTGTTGCTGTGCCAGCAGCGCTGGAGGAATTAGAGATACACACACAGAAATATAGAGCTGTGAAGTGGGAAATCAGGGGTCTCACAGCCTTCAGAGCCGAGAGCCCCGAACAGAGATTTACTCACATATTTATTAACAGCAAACCAGTCATTAGCATTGTTTCTATAGATATTAAATTAACTAAAAGTATCCCTTATGGGAAACGAAGGGATGGGCCAAATTAAAGGAATAGGTTGGGCTAGTTAACTGCAGCAGGAGCATGTCCTTAAGGCACAGATCGCTCATGCTGTTGTTTGTGGCTTAAGAATGCCTTTAAGCGGTTTTCCACCCTGGGCGGGCCAGGTGTTCTTTGCCCTCATTCCCATAAACCTACAACCTTCCAGCTTGGGCGTTAGGGCCATCATGAACATGTTACAGCACTGCAGAGATTTTGTTTATGGCCAGTTTTGGGGCCAGTTTATGGCCAGATTTTGGGGGGCCTGCTCCCAACATTGCTGTTTTGATTTCTCCTTGACTCAGGAATAGTTTAGAAAAGATTTTTCTGCATCTGTTTTTTTCCCTCCAGTTTCAAGGATTTTCCCTTCTCTCTTGGTTAATTGCTTCTTTTTCTGGGTGGTTTTTTTTGTTTTTTTTTTTGAGATGGAGTCTCGCTGTGTCGCCCAGGCTGGAGGGTGGTGGCGAGATCTTGGCTCACTGCAAGCTCCACCCCCTGCGTTCAGGCCATTCTCCTGCCTCAGCCTCCCGAGTAGCTGGGACTACAGGCGCCCACCACCACGCCCAGCTAATTTTTTGTATTTTTAGTAGAGACGGGGTTTCACCGTGTTAGTCAGGATGGTCTCGATCTCCTGGCCTCGTGATGCACCTGCCTCAGCCTCCCAAAGTGCTGGGATTACAGGCATGAGCCACCACACCCAACCCTTTTTCTTTTCTTAACCTTTGCATTGTAGTTAAGGAATGTGCCATAGCTTTCATTTACTTTGATTCTTAAGTTGATCCCTTTTTAAACTTTATAAAATATTTTTACATGTCTATAGCTTTCCTCGAATTGCCTGTTCCTTCTGTGTGTCTGTAGCTGCCTAGTGCTGGAAGTTGAAATAAGTCCTGTCAGAGGTCATATATAGCTGATATAGCTGTATTCAAATCTTGTAGTTTAAGACAGGGAGAAAGAAAGGTTTAACTTAAAATACAAAAAGAAAATACAGTTAACTCATCTGAAAGTGTTGTAGGGGGTGTGATGAATTCTTAAGGAGACCTGACCTTGATGTCTTTTCCATGCCCTTGAACAGCTGAACTTTCAGTCTTTCCTCCTCCCACATGGTGAGAGATCTGAATCGTCTAGGGTCACTGAGTAGTTTAGTGCATTTAAGCAGAGATTGAGGGCAATTCAGCCAGTGGAGAGGGTGTGTTAGAGTATCTGGTTGCTTGAGAAATTTAAGACGAGAAATTCAAACTATCTGGTTGTTTGGCAGGTGGAACCGCATAGCCCCATTGTGCCTCTGATAAGGAATGTTGTGTGTGCCCTCATTAGCCTTGCTATCCTAGAAGGTTTGAATAGTCCAGATTCCTTTGAGCCACTCTTGATCCTTTGGCTAACAATCAGTTTCATAGCATAGCATTCTTTTCAAATTAGAATATAATCAGTCTCCAGAAATAAAGATAATTTCCCAGAGGTAACTCGGCAAGTATTGGGTGAGCAAAAGGTGGGGAAGAAAGGGAACAGTACGGGTGAGGACTGTGGACCAATGCTCGTTATTTGAGGAGCTGCATGCAGTGGGGTCTGTGAGCGTTCCCAAGGTTGAGGGGGCCAATGACCAGTCAGGTGACATGTGTGCTGTTCTTTGGCCTGATTGCTGCTGCACCATGAATTCTGAGGTTTTCGAGTAAGGTTCTGGTTTGTCATCATTTAAAAATGTTGAGTGTGGCATTAGGGGAAGGGCTGGGGTGCGTCCATAGGGATTGTCAGGCCTCTGCACTCCAGACTTCACTTTGCCACTCAAGACACAGCATTGTTGCTGCCACTCCTCCCTGGGTGCAGCCGTCATTGGTGGCTCCATGGAGATTTATGGCTCTGTGCAGAGGGGCTTAGCTCTGGAGGCAGGCACCTGACCTGGGTTCACAGCCAGGCTCTGCTGCCTAAGAGAGTTGTGGTCTTGGGCGATTCACCTACCTGGCAGGAACCTTAGTTTCCTGGTCTGTGTAATGGAGCTGATGACACCACCTTGCAAACTGTTGTCAGGATTAGAGATAGGGTATGTAGAGTGCCATCATCACTTTATTATACTTTATTCTGTTGTGTGCCACGTGCCTTCTAATAATGAACAAGAGCAAGCACCTGCTGTTAAGGAGAGTGACTGTATGAACACGTGCACGCACACTCATTCACCTACAAACTCACCAAAATGGTCCCTGGCATCTTCCTGGTGTACAGGGGCCTTCTAAGAGCCAGGACTGCTATTTACACGCAGAGGAGACCTCAGTCCTCCCTGGAAAACACCTTTGGTCTGACCTGATCAAGCATGCTTTATGACCTGGTAGAGCTGAGCTTTTAGGAGAAGTGACAGTGACTAGCTGAGAAGGACCAGAGGAGGCAGATCCAGGCCTCATCCGTTCCCCTCACTTGATAGATAGGAAATCTAAAGGCAGGTAAATCACCTCAATGCCTATGGGCATTTTTATTGGGCATTAGAGTCAGGACTAGTGATTTGTGGGCTCAGAGTCCTTGACCTCACTTTCTTTAGTACATCTAAGTTGATGAAACCAGGTAAATCACTAAACTTAGGGCCTTCCGACGTGTGAATCAAATTGAGACTTTTTGAAGATAAAAGGGCATCTCCTCCCGAGTAGTCAAATTAGTTATCAAAAAGCACAGATTGGATTGATTGATTGATTGTAGAGATGTGGTTTCACTATGTTGTCCAGGCTGGTCTCGAACTCCTTCGTTCAAGGGATCCTCCTGCCTCAGCCTCCCAAAGTGCTGGGATTACAGGAATGAGCCATCACGCCTGGCCTAAAGCACAGATTTTCTAAAGTCTGTATCTTTCTCGAGTTGATGAGACACGTGAGTGCCAGCCATATGAAACGAATTGGCAAGGCTTTAAAAGCAGCCATTCTTATTTTAGAGTAGAAATAGCATGTATCATCAGATTGTTAGACTATAAGACCCATGAGGGGCAAAACTCAGGTCTTCCTTGTTTATTATCGTATCTTCAGCTTGTGGGCACCACAGGTGCATTGTGGGCACCACAGGTGCATTGTGGGTACCCGGTAACCATTGGAGGAATAAATTCTTCCTTTCTCTATTTGTGGTTCCTGGGAGGCCTCACAGAGAGAACCTAGCCAGCATGTATGCGTGTAACCAGCAGGGCAGAAAATAAGCTCAACTGAGGTATTTATTATGTAATATCAACTCAAATATTCATTTTATTTACATAAATTTTGCTTTGTGCCAAAGAACTAGTGAATATGAAATCTTAATAAAATCTTAATATTTTCATAAATATTTTGTTCATATTGTTTTCACATTTTTCAATCTGAGGAATTCTAATATGTTGTAGAAAAGGGTGAAAAACATGCTTTTTATGATAAAAATGCATACAAATGGAGTTATGTTATGGAAAGCATTTGTTAATACTGTATAGAAGATTATATATCATTCTGATTGCTTTCAAGTTTTGGGTGAAAAAAAACAGTTCTTGACTACCTTTAAAATTATATAGTTAAAACTCTCCTTTTCCACATTGCTTTTATTTGATGGGAACTAAAAAATCATGGTGAATTGTCAACAGGGGGTCAGATGTATTAGAAATAATAATGCAGGAGCATACTAGGGCCGAGGAAAGGAACTTGCACGTTCGATATGTTCAAGAAGCTAATGGCATCTTGGGTGGAATTTTAGAGAGACAGGGCTGTTTGAGGTCCAGTGGGTTTTGAAAGAGGAGAGAACTCAGGCCAGGTGCAGTGGCTTACGCCTGTAATCCCAGCACTTTGGAAGGCTGAGGCGGGAGGATCATTTGAGGTCAGGAGTTCAAGGTCAGCCTGGGGGCCAACATGGTGAAACTCCGTCTCTACTAAAAAAATACACAAAAATTAGCCAGGCTTGGTGGTGCGTGCCTATAATCCCAACCACTCAGGAGGCTGAGGCAGGAGAACCGCATGAACCCAGCTGCAGTGAGCCGAGATTGTGCCACTGCCCTCCAGCCTGGGCAACAGAGCAAGACTCCATCTCAAAAAAAAAAGCTGGGACAAGAAGGGCTCAAAATGAGCACCTAGGCATAGACATATGGTGGTTATAGATAAGCCTCGCCAGAGAAATGGAATAAATTTCATATGCTCAGAACAACTCCACCTTGATCCCTTTCCTTTGAACATCTTAACCCCAGTATCTGGGACCACCAGTTGGGGTCCTGAAGTTCCCCGTCCTGCATAGCCCATGGAATCCGCTTCTGGTGGCCAGGCCTCCTTGGCCCTCCCTGAGTTCCTGCTGGACGGATGGGGATGGAGATCCTCTCCACCAGGCTCCTTAGTGTGTATGATAAATACATCTAGATGTTGTCATAGTCTGAATTTTTCGCAATGACAAAACAGTTTTATTTCAGGATGAAAACGCAGCTCTACTTCTGTAGCTGTTTGAGACGTTGGCATGCAACTTGTATGAGGCCTCTCCATTTCTGAAATGATTTAAACTAGGAGACACAGTATTGTATGTGCTGCCAAAGAAAAGTCATTAGCATGACAGGATAAATGCAAGACACCAAGGTTGAGAATGTGGATTGAAACGTGGACTTGCAGGACAAAAAGCGTGTGAAGTGCTTACTTCAGAGCACACGATTTTACAGGCTTGTGTTGCTTGCAAAAGAAATGGAATCTGCTATTTATGCTGCTTTGTCTCTGGTTATTGCATTTTACTCCAAAAACTGGGTTGTAAGGATATTGTAATTGTTTATGGTGAAATGAATAGGATGGCATGTGGCTAGCTGGGTATTTTGAATTATTAATGTCACGGTGCTCGATGTTTTTAGTGGCCAATAAAGGCTTCCTGTTTATGATAAATCAGGGTGTAGGATTTGTTTCATTATGTTTGTACACTACATAGTATTTTAATTAAAATATAATGTTGAAGTTACTTCAAGGCCTTATTTTAGACTGACTTTAAAAGGGAATGAAGAGTCCGTGTGGTAAGGCTTGTGAGTCATACAGTCCCCGTCGTCTGTGTGGAGGCCGTGGGGACCAGATCTGGCACGCAGAACCCCAAATCCCATGTCCTTGACAGACGGGTGGGGGTGATATTTTAGAATGCAGCCAACCTCTTTAACAACTGCCCTTGAGTGTTCAAATATAGAAATTGGAGTTCTGTTACCATTTTGTTCAAATGAAAGGTACTGCTAAAAGAAATACTTCTGTCTGTGTTTCCGCTTACTGCACTGGCATCCTGTTAGAAGTGACGTTCCTCAGGGAATCCTTTCATCTCCAAAAAGGATGGCAGACTTATGCTTTTCCAAGGAGTTGTTTTCCTTTTTTGTACTTTTTAAAAATCCAGGCAAGGAGGAGAGGTAATGGAAGGTCTTCATGACAGGGAGGTCATCATCATGTTTAAGTAAAAGAGTTCTTACAAGATCCCAGGTTTGTCATTGCCACCAAGCTTCCCTGAACCTTCTACCTCACCAGCAAGATAGATCATGAGTAGAATGTTCTACCGGATTTGTAAAAGAACACAGTATTAGTGACACGCATATTTTTATAATCTTTTTTTTTGCAAATTGTTAATGCCCTTGGATTTTAGAGATTTTACAATAAAAGACAAATTTTACTGTTTACTGTTTTTACTTTTATAATAAAATCTCATTTAGAATTCAGGAGAGCTGGAATTTTCCTTGGTACTTATATAATAAGAAAATGATGAGCATGAGCCGGATTTAAGAGGAATGCTGACTCTCTTTTTTTAAATTGTGGTAAAATAGACATAAAGGTTACCATTTTAACTATTTTTAAATGTACAGTGCTATGGCATTGAGGATATTCGCCTTGTGCAGCCATCATCACCATTCATCTCTAGAACTTCATCTTCTCAAACTGAGATTCTGCACTCATTGTATGGAATGTTCACGTTTAAAGTGCCATTTACATCTGAGATGCTCAGGCTGGTGCTCTGGACAGACTCCTTCCAAATTGCTTTTCCCTGTGAGCTAAAGGAGGGGGGTGGTGGTGATAACTAATGTGACTGGGCAGCTGCACACCAGCTTTGTTAGTTCGGGGCCCCATTTTACACACGAGAGAATGGACACCCAGAGCAGGGTTGGACCACTTGCCCCAGACTTGTTAGCTGCGGTGGTGGAATCAGACAGTTGTGCCTGATGCAGAAGCTGTGCTAACTACCTCAATTCAGCGATGCTTCTGCCAGCTTCTGTAATTCACTGAGCTCACCGTGCTTCTCCATGTTTAGTCCATATCCCAGACTCTGATAGGCTTATCACAAGCAGCTCTCTTGGCAGTTTCCATTCTGAGTTATGTCATTAACCTTTCTCAGAGCTTTAGTTTCCTTCTCTTTGAAATAAAGTGGACCATCTGTGTGATTCTCTAAGGGCCTTTTCATTTCTATCCTGTGTTTGGTATATTTCCACAAATGATGCTATGAACTTTTAAAGCTTTTAAAAAGGACGGGGTGGGGGGATAGAAGGTTTCTGGTTGCAGAATGGAAAGTAGGAAATACAAGGAAAACAGAAGGTAAGACAAGCACAAAGAGAGGATTAGGCCAAGGAGAACAGAACTGAAGATGCCATCAAGGAGGGGCCAAAGGGCTGCTTCAGCTGCTTCATGGGGTCTGCCCAGCGGAAAGTGTCTGTTTAACACACTTCCACTTTGAATGTTTGCAAAACACATTTAAGGGAGTAAACAGCAAGAGTGGGCAGTGCTGAGCCGGAGTTGATGGAATAAGTGGGCCAGCATTCAGGTTTCAGTTCACATGTGGCCTTGTGGTGTCCTGGGGCTGCATTTGACTCCACCTAGGCCTCTCTGTTTATGGAAACAGGAAAGTGGCCTGGATGGGTGAAGGACTACAAGTGCAAGAGAGAGGATTAAGGCTGGTCTGCCCCAGCCTGTCAGTTTCACTCACTGCCTGTTTAATTCTTGCAGCAGTCCCAGAGGCAAGCCTTACTCCACCTTTCTATGGCCGTGGAGAGGGTGCTACAGGTGCAAGACAGAGCTGGGTTCAGACCTTGTGCTGTCTGATTGCAGAGCATGCTCTTCTTTCTACGTCCTCTACGAATCTCCACCTTCCCTCCCCTGTCCCCGACCTCCTCATGGTCATGACCACATACTCCAGGTTACTTACAGAAACCCTGTTTTAGCCCAGCCTTAAGAGAGAGGACTCCAACCTCTCATGTCTGGGTACAGGGCCTCAGACGATGGCATCAAGCAGGCTCACTCGCTGTCAGCTTTGCTTTCTTCCTTGTGTAATTCTCAAGGAGGCCCCAGGCTCAGCAGAAGAGGGTGCTGACATCCTAGGGAGGACAGGGATTGACCAGGCTTGGGTCCTAGGCTTATCCCCTAAGAAGTCACTCTGGCCAGGAGGATTCAATACTCTCATTGCCCAGACCTGGATGTGTGTTCACACCTAGAGTTCAAGGACTGGGAGGCAGAGGGATGCTCCAAAAAGACAGAGCAGGTCATACACATTCTCTATCCCCAGTAAGTCACTATCCAAGAACTTCCTGGCAAATATCTCAGCAGTTTTAGTGCAGGAACTAAATGTAGCATTGCTGTCTCAACTCAGATTCACAGTCATTTGCAAGTCAGTGTCAAGCAGGCAAACTCACCAACCATCTGTGTCTCCTCCACTATAGCACTGTATGAACTCATCCTACAAAGAGATAAAACAATTAGAAATTAGATACTTGAGTTTCTAGTTCTGAGAAATATTTTTCAGCCTTGGCAATTAAATTGATAATTAAATTCAATATTTAAAGTTTTTTTTCCCCAACATAGAGAATTCATGAAATCTGTACCTTAACTTTTGGCTGGGTTTCTTGGAAGTGGAATAGTGAATTTTTTTTTTTTTTTTAAACAGGGTCTGGCTCTGTCACCCAGGCTGGAGTGCAGTGGTGTGGTGTGATCTTGGCATATTGCAACTTCTACCTCCCGGACTCAAACCATCCTCCTACCTCAGCCTCCCGAGTAGCTGGGGCTACAGATGTGCACCACCATTCCAGAATAATTTTTGTATTTTTGGTAGAGATAGGGATTCACCATGTTGCCCAGACTGGTCTTGAACTCCTGGGCTCAAGCGATCCTCCCACCTCGGCCTCCCAGAGTACTGGGATTACAGGTGTGAACCACCATGCCTGGCCTAGATGTTTTATATAAGCCAGCTCATGCAATCTGCTCAAATGCCCTGTGGAGGAGGTAGCATTCTAACCATTCGACAGATATTTGTGCAGTTTTAGAGAGAAGGCAGCATTTTCTGGCTTTTCCAACATGTTAAATAATTACAGAATGCCAAAAGAATCTCCATTATTATTAGAACAGTTTCATGTGCAATTATACTCAGATAAGTTCAAGCAAATTATTCTATTTTACTTGTAGCAGATCCAAAGAGATGTAATTTTATATTTTTTAGGAGTATAACTTTTCCTCTGAAAAATAGAAGATAAAATTTTTAAAATTTTAAAAAATTAAAATGAAGTCATGTCAGGTCTTGTTTATTTTTGCTTTGGCACAGAGAAAGGGTATATGATAGGAGAGAATAGTCTTGAATGTCATAAAGTATTACGTTCTTTTGAAGGTAGATTTCGACATGACACAGAGGGCCCTTCCTTGAACCACTATTTGAAAAGAATTTCAAACATCTAGGATAGAATGAAGCATCATACATTAAGGGTGGATGCCGCTTTACAAAAATTAGATAAAGCTTGTCTTCATATGTATTGAAATGAGTGAATAGGTTTAGGAAAGGCTACATTGATTAGCAGGTATTTCACCACACCAAGCCCTTTTGTAAGTTATGTTTTCCTAAAATGCCCTTGTTACTCTGTGCATTATGTTATCATCATCTTGCATGGGACCTGGGCCTTCCAGAGCCTCTGCTGTTAGATCTGCTGCTGTCTCCTTGCTTGAACAGATATCCCCCAGGCTACTACTTCCAGCCACTTGTCTTCCTCTGCACTGTGGCAGGAGAAAGAATGAGGAGAGCTCAGGGACTGATCTTTCTTAACATAGATATCCAAACAGTTTCAGGAAGATTTTTCTTTGTAATTAACCCTGACCTTTTATGCCCTGCTTATTAGCATGTTCCAAAGTTCCCTGGAACTCAATATATTCCCAAACTAAATTTATTTCCTACTGAAACAAACAAAAATCCAACTCTACCTATTATCTGCTTCCCAACCTCCCAATTTGTGCCAATTTTCTCAACACTTAGCCATAGAATTGTCTTTGAATCTCTCCCTGTGCCCCTCTACCTGCTACATACATGTGGGATGAGAGCAACACTCGTCTGCAAAGCACTTCTTCCCACCCATCACCCTCCTTCCCATTGCCACACTCACCACCCACCTCCACCTTGTCAGATCTTGTGTACATTCCCATGCCTTTCCACACTCTGTTTCCTCCTTGTCTTTACCTCCCTGCTCCTTCCTAACATCAAACCCTCGCTCCAGCCAGGGCAGGCTCCAGTGCCGTGTGCACGAGAGACTCTCCCTCTCCTGCTGCTGTTGCCTTTCTTCATGTTTTTAAATCTCCTCTACTTTGACATTGGCTTTAAGCTCCACCTTCTACCTGAAGCTTTTTCTGACTTTCAGGTCCCCATTTCGATCATTCTCTTTGCTGTACTCCAATGAACTTGACCATAATATTAATTTTGCCTACATTTATACTTGGTTTTAGTGTTATTTCTTGGTTTGAATCTCATTTCCTTCATTATTTCCCCAAAGACCTGTAACTCAAGAGCACATGGTTTACCCTTCTTACATCCAGTGTTACTTGAAGGGACTGAGCCTACTTTTAATGCTGTATTTGGTATGTTTTCTTTTATAACCACTGTTGAGAGAATTCCTGGACTGTGCCCAGGTTTTAGAAACTTCCAGGGGTTATAATGAGCTGTTTATAAATGTCCCTTTTAATCGAATTAGTTAAAAATTGGAAAAAGGAAAAAATATACAGCAGACATTACTAACCTTTAAATTTTTATTCAAATAGCACCAAAACAGCAGATACTTTAAAATGTATTTTCTTTGTTTTCACCATTGGAATGAACAACCGATAGAAATCTGTGAAATTTTACTTAGTATAATGCTAAAAAATTTTCTAAATCTACAAACGTGTTTTTGTTTTTTTTGACAGTTCCTCAAAACAAAGGTGTATTTTAAGGAAAAATAAGTACATTTTAGGTGATTGATGCTTTTTTCCTCCTCTTCCTCATAATTAAAATATAAAGCATGTTTGTTAAGTTTTGGCTAAAAGGTTTGTCTGAGGGCAAAAGTATTCCACATGGCCGACTGTGTTTTCTGGCTTGTCCTATTTACGCACCTGCTTCCCTTGCATAGTCAGTCTTTTTATTCTGAGGCTTTTCTCTAAAGTTTACTTTTTATTTTTTTAATGTTTATCTAAAGTTTATAAAGTTATTAGGATTTCTCAATATCCTCAGACCTCATCCTTCAGTTAACATTCACGTTACCTTGTGTATTTATCTTCGTCCTATGTCTTAAGATATTTCCGCTAGGAATTCTAACTCTGAAATATTTAAAATGTTGACTTCAAAGTCAGTGGAACTGTGCCAAGCATGCCTCTCTGAAGATAAATGGGAGAGCTCCTGACAAAGGACAAAGTCAAGGCCCATTAACTTAAACAGGATGCAGTGTGTCTCAGGGAGGCCAGGCTTGTTCATGGTTGTAGAAGGAAAAGCAAGCCTTACATTAAAACAAAAACAAACAGATTTTAACCTTATAAGTGATCATTCCCATGAGACACCATCTCCTTGGCGCTGTCAGCCTCCATCGCAGGAACTTCCTGCCTCAGTGCTTCCTCTTGCTCCTGAGATGGCTGCCAAACCCTCGGTTTCAGGGTGCTCTTGGGGGCATGTCCCATTCCCATATGCTGAGTGGGAATGAAAACCTAAATTTGTGCTGATCAACCTGTACTCAGCATAGCCTGTGACTGCAAAAGGATGGTAGACATTGGGAGAGGCTGAGAGCAAAAACTTGCAAAGGGGATTACTGCACACATCGCACTGCCTGTGACAAAGAGTAATGATTCAGGTCTGTGGCTTCCCCCTGGTAAAAATTGGGAGACTTTAATTTCTTGTGCTCTGTTTTAAGAAAATCTTACATCATGCTTAAAAACGTTAATGCTTACATGCTTACTAAATATTATTACGGTCTTTGTTTTCACTACAAGAGATTCTGTTCCTGTCTAGATCCCCAAGATGATGGTAAACTTCGAATGGATTATATATCCACTGGAATGATGACTGTGTCTGAAATTTAATTTTAATTTGTTCAAAAACAGCTTTTGGCTAGAATCACATTCTGTTCAAAGCAAAAGGTGCCCCCCAACTCACTGATCCGTGAGCCTGGAAATTGTTAACTTGCCCAAAGGGAGATACAATTTTATCTACCCTTGTGGAGCTTACATCATCATTGTAAGTGTAGGGCAGGCCACGGTACGGCTAAACACATCCACCTTCCTGTCATTAAGCATCTGAGTGGATGGCTCAGGAAAGAAAATTCTGTCTGTAGACTGGAGGAGTCAAGAAACATGAAAGGACGAGGTAGGACTGGAATGGACCTGAAGGACCCCAGAGTTGTCCAGGTGATGACAAGGAGGGAGAACATTCCTAGCAGGGGGTGTTTATGAGCCAGTGAGGGAAGAGCCTGAGCCACAAGAGCAGAAGGGGGTCCGCCTGGAGAGAAAAGAAAAGGTTGGAATAGTTGGATGGGGTTAGATTGTGGACATGGACTTTTATCCTAAGCATAGTGATTGCCTAAAGAGTTTGATGAACAAAGCAGCATAAAAAAAAAGTGTTTTTTTTTTCTTTTTTCAAGGAAGATATATCTGTTGGGAAGGATGGATTGGAGTAGGGAGTGACATGAGTGGGGCAGTTTATATAGATAGAATTGGAAGGAAAACAGGTCTGGGAGAGAAGAGGTCAGCTGTGGGCATTGATTATACCTGGGGGATTCTCAGGTTCTGCCTTGGGAAAAAGGGAGAAGCTGGGATGGAAGCCGGTAGGCTGTCAGAGTGTATGCTGTTAGCATGAGTCAGGGTACAGCAATGGATTGACACCAGGTCAGTAGTCAAGAACCGTAACACCTGCTTCCTTCTCAACCATAAGCTGATACACAGAAACCAACAGGATAGGACAGAACAGGTGGGAAATTTGAGCAGCCAAGGTCCCTGTGGGGCAGTCTGAGCACCATGGAGAGGGATGTACAGGCAGCAAGAGTAAAGTTTCCAGAAAGACTCTGGAGGCCCGGCGCGGTGGCTCACGCCTGTAATCCCAGCACTTTGGGAGGCCGAGGCGGGCGGATCACGAGGTCAGGAGATCGAGACCATCCTGGCTAACACAGTGAAACCCCGTCTCTACTAAAAATACAAAAAATTAGCCGGGCGAGGTGGCAGGCACCTGTAGTCCCAGCTACTCGGGAGGCTGAGGCAGGAGAATGGCATGAACCCCGGGGGGCGGAGCCTGCAGTGAGCCAAGATCGCGCCACTGCACTCCAGCCTGGGCAACAGCGAGACTCTGTCTCAAAAAAAAAAAAAAAAGACTCTGGGTAACAGACTCTGGGTACCTGGATGGAGATGTTTATCATTGGGCAAACTGTGCAGGTTCACAAACCAAACAGAAGGCAGACCCTGATTAATTGTCCAAAAGATGCTGCCATTTGTAGCCCACCACAAAGCAACAGAAGTGGTGTCAGAGAAACAATGGGCCTGTAAAACATCTCAAAGTTAGAAATGGTGGGACTTGGTGACTACAAGTGTGTGAGAGACAAAGGGGAGAGAAAGGTGAAAAATTCATCCTAGTTCCCAAGCCCATGAGATATAGGGCATGGTGATTGATAGAAACAGAAAGATTGGGGAATCAATATGAAGTGTCAAGTTTGGGAGATGTTACATGTGAAGTGATGGAGTGCTCAGGAAGAAGCATCAAAAGAAAGGAAGGGTGGGGAGGCTAGAGTTCAGATGAAATACTGGGGGCAGATGAACAAACTTTAGAGAGTCTGGCCACCCATTTATTCATTTAATAAATATTTATCATATAACTACTATATGTCAACCACTGTGCTAGATGCTGGCATTGGACAAGTTCTGTTAATACAGGGATATCAATTTGAAGATAAAAGATGCCAGAAAGGGGTGAGGATTGAGCTTTGAGGGATGTCAACCTGTTGTGTGGGAGAAGAAAGAGGAGTGACCAAAGGAAACAGAAGAAGAGTGCCCAGAAAGAGCAGGGTAAATATAGCCAATGTGGTATTGAGGGAACCAGAGGAGAACATTTTCAGAATGACATGGTGTAGTCAACAGCAAACATTTATTAAGCACCTTTTGCTGATGCAGAAAATACTTTGTTCTTCACCTCATCCTTTCAAAGGTAGAGAAGCCTCCCCTGGCCCCTGAACTCACAGCCTACCTGTGAGCTCTCTTCCATCCTGACTGCCAGGTTCCACAGGCAACAACTCCATTAAGCATGCCTTAGCTACTGCCCTACATGTTGAATTTTCGGTTTTGTATGTATTTTAAATCAGAATCCTTCCTGATTTTGCCCTTGATATGGTTTAGATATTTGTCCCCTCCAAATCTCATGTTGAAATGTGACCCCCAGTGTTGGAGATGGGGTCTGTTGGGAGCTGTTTGGGTCATGGGGGTGGATCCCTCATGAATGGCTTGGTGCCCTCCCCATGGTAATGAGTTCTCTCTATTGTATTAGTTCATATGAGAGCTGGTTGCTTAAAAAGAACCCGACATCTCTCTTGCTCTCTCCCTCACCATGTGACATGCTGCTTCCCTCTTCACCATCTATGAGAAAGGCTTCCTGAAGCCTCACCAGAAGTGGAGCAAGTACTGGTCCCATGCTTGTATAGCCTGCAGAACCATGAGCCAAATAAACCTCTGTTCTTTATAAATTACTCAGTCTGTCTCAGGTATTCCTTTATAGCAACACAAAGTGGACCAATACAGCCGCCGTTGTTCTGTGTCATTTGGGTATTTCCTTGAATTTGCAAGTGGGCTGCTGTCTGAGTTCTCCCTAACTCAAGTCTTTTCCCTTCTGGCCTGTTCGTCTTTTCTTTTTAAACCTCCAGTGTCACACATCTATTCTGCAGATGCTTTGTGTGTTCTGAGCTTGGGGCTGCACTAGCTCCCTGTCTGACTTCTTAATCCCTGCTGCCCGGTCAGTGCCTAGGTTTGTTTTCATTTGTTTTGTTTTCTTGCCCTACCCTTTCCACACACATGCCGACTTCCTGATTCTATTGCTTAACTAAGCCCTTGATACTATGTCCAACAGCTTTAATCTTGCCACCTGCTCAGACCTGTGGTAGACTTGACCTCATTACTTACTTTTCTGTGACTTCTCCCTGCTGGTCTTCCACTTGCAACAGGACACTGCGTGTTGCTGCCATGTTAGTATCCTTTCTTCTGAGCTATATCTTGAGTTCCTTAGACGGAAGAAACACATGTCCCAAGACTGAATGAGTTTTGAGCCCTTACGATAGATGCTGATCAGAAACATCATGGATTCCATTTTCTAGGCTGTACTCACTGCGCTGGTCATTTGGATGGGCCTGTGGTTTCAGTAGTAGGAGAATACATCAACCGTCTGCCTTCCTGCCTTCTCCCTCTGGCAAATCCCCTTACCTAAGCCAACTCCCAGGACTGGGAGTTGGCCAAAGTAGGATGGTCAAGAGGTCAAAGGATTCTGGGGTTTATAACGCCAAGGGCTGAAGATGATGGACTGTGCTCAGGTACAGAGACATATGGATAAGAATTCTGGCCTGGAAGAAATGTGAGGGGATACAGGTCATGATGATGGTTCTTTACTGCCTCAGCATTCTCATCATTAATATCAAAACGTTTTGTCCCAATTCCAGTCCTTCTACATAAGTCTGAGCTCTTCAGTCAGATTTCAGTGTCAGAACCTGCCGTGGGACCCAGGGGCCAGCTGTACAGTCCTAGACTCATCTTGGCAAAATATGATGACACTCTACCTTGAGACTCTGTTGTAAAGTGAATATGTTTAGTCTCACTGGTGAGAATAACCTTTCCCTGGAGAAGAGTGTGCAGAAAATATCTACTTACACATTTAAGTCAGGACCACAGATTTCATGAAGTCCAGGGAGAATCTGATGAAAATATGTGTTTAGTGGACATGGAAACAGATCAGTAGTTGACCAAGAGCAGACATTGCCATTGCCCACATAGCTTGTACCCTGCCTGGTCTTGATCCCCTTCCTTCATCTGCCATGACATCTGTGTCCAAATTACTCATCTTACATATAGCCTTGCTTCTGCTCGTGCTCCCCTTTTATATGTATGTTTTGGCTCCCCAGTTAGACTCTCAGCTCCTGGAGGCCACCAAACATATTGCATTCATCTTTCTGTCCTCTAAAGGTTTCATGTCTGGTCCAAGGGAGATGCCCAGCAGCTGTTTTTTTAATGCATTAAAAAAAGATGAAGACCCCCAGTGGATACCTGAAACTGAGGATAGTCCTGAGCCCTGTACATGCAGCAAAACTAGCACAATTTTTTTTCTTCGTAATTTCACAAGTAAAAGATTTGTTCTTACTGTAGATCTTACCAACTTTGGCAGCAGTTGTCTTTTTTCTTATTAAGTTGAGAACTTCCTATTCACTTAAAGGAAGCCCTGTACATGCGCAAAATTAGCACAATTTTTTTTCTTCGTAATTTCACAAGTAAAAGATTTGTTCTTACTGTAGATCTTACCAACTTCAGCAGCAGTTGTCTTTTTTCTTATTAAGTTGGGAACTTCCTTTTCACTTAAAGGAAGCCTGTTGCAACTTCTCTTTGGCATATCCGAATTGCCAGCATCACCTCTCGTGCTTTGGAGCCCTCGTGAAGTGAAATAAGGGTTACTTGAACACAAGTCTGCAATACTATGACAATTGATCTGATAATCCAGTCAGCTACTAAGTGACTAATGGGCAGGTAGTGTAGACTCTGTATGCTGGACAAAGGGAGGGTTCACATCCCAGATGGGACGGAGTGGGACAATGTGAGATTTCATCATGCTGCTCAGAATTCGGAATTATTTATTTCTGGAATTTTCTATGTAATATTTTCAGACTGTAGTTGAACTGCAGGTAATTGAAACCATGAAAAGCAAAACCATGAATCTGGTGGGAGGACTCTACTGTATATAGATATATAAGAGGAGATTTTTTTATGGGAGTTGTCTCACATGATTATGGAGGCCAAGTCCGTGATCTCCCATCTGCAAGCTGGAGACCCAGGAAAGCCAGTGATGTAATTCATCCCAGTCCAAAGGCCTGAGGACCAGGAGGAGCTGGTGGTGCAGCATTCCCACTTGGAGGCCAAAGGCCTGAGAATCTTGCCAGGGGGGTGAGAGTGGGCAGGGGAAGGATACAAGTGTATGTCCTGAAGTCTGAAGGTCTTAGAACCAGGATCTCCAGTGTCCAAGGGCAGGAGATCGATGTCCCAGCTCAAGAAGAGAGAGAGAATTTTCCTGTTGTCCACCTTTTTGTTCTTTCTAGGCCCTCAATGGATTGATGATGCTTTCTTTACCCAGTCTACTGATTTAACGCTAGTCTCTTCCAGAAGCACCCTCACAGACACACCCAGAAATAATGTTTTACCAGATGTCTGGGCATCCCTTATCCCAAGCTAGTTGATACATAAAATTAGCCATCAGGCCAGCATAGAGCTGCTAGTTGAAGTCCTGGGGTTAAATGAGATTGTAGGAGAGAAAATGTAAGAGTGTGATAGTAAGACTAGAGCTTGGGGAAGATGAGCCAGTGAAGTAGGCCAGGCCTATTTGTGGCAGGGGCAGGAGGAGGAACCAAGAGTGACTCGGTGTCTCAGAGGCCTAGGAATGGATTTTAAGAAGGAAGTCATCGTTCTCAATGTGAACTGCCAAGGAGAAGTTGAACTGGATGAGAAGTGAGAAAAAGTGGTTGGGTTTGGTACTTCTGATAGCTGTTTGCAAGACGTCATAGGAGCGGAAGGCAGGTTTCAGAGGGCTTAGGGTTGAGTGGGTGGGAGGATGGTGTGGTGGGGAAATGGAGGTAAGAGATGGGGCTGTGGCCTCAAGCAGAGTGCTGATGAAAACAGGTCCTTTCTTAGATTCAGAGACTTGGATATATCTGTGGCATTGAGAGAATAAAGATTGAAATTTTACAGGGGCGGGGAGGAGATTCTTCAAGTTCTGGGAGGGGTAAGAATCTGGCACTCAAGTGGAAGGTTAGCCCTTATTAAGAGCCAACATGTCTTCAACAATGCCAGGGAGCAGGGGCAAATGGGCAGGGGAAGGAGAATGGTCTGGCCTGGTGTACTCTGTGGAGGAGTGCCCCCAAGGCCTCTAGATCCGCACTCACCCACTACCGGCTGTGTATTTGTATTTGGGGAGCAGGAATGTTTACTTTTAAAAAGCTGCCTTAGGGATAGAAAGCGCTGTGTGTAGGCCCTGCTGCTGTTCCTGTCCTCCTTGCGTCTTTCCCACAAAGGTCATGCTTACTAGCAGGAATCATTTTTGACCTTTTCCCATTGTGATACTCCCCAAAATAGCAAATCATAACTAAAAATGCTAAAAATCCTGCATGAATACATCTTTTTGTTTTATTTTGTTTTGTTTTTTTGGAGACAAGGTCTCACTCCCATTGCCCAGACTGGAGTGCAGTGGTGTGATCTCAGCTCACTGCAGCCTCAACTTCATGAGCTCAGGTGATCCTCTCACCTCAGCCTCCCTAGTAGCAGAGACGCTACTAGGCGCACAGCACCATGCCCAACTAATTTTTTGTATTTTTAGTAAAGATAAGGTTTCACTTTGTGCCCAGGCTGGCCTCAAGGAGTTCGCACTCCTCGGCCTCCGAAAGTGCTAGGATTACAGGCATGAGCCACCCTGCCCGGCCATGAATACGTCTTCTGTGTCACCTATATTGTTTCTGGCTGCTCCCAAAAATACTGCCTTATTCCAGACTGGTAGGGTTTAACTTCTGTTTTATTCTAAAATAAAGGCTTTAGACTTTGGAACTGTTAATGTTTTTGAGAAAATACTTTTCACGTGATCCTGTTATCTTTTTTCTAAAGCTATGATGTTAAACTGACCTATGTTTCACACAAACTTAATTCATTGTCTCTTTTTCCCCCCTCTGTCTTTTATGTAATTTAATCTGAGAACTAGAGGGGCCTTAGGCTCTAGTCCAACTCTTTTTGCCCAATGTCAGTCAGTGTTTAGTTTGAAGAATCCACACACCCACTGGATCAGAATTAATAAGTGTAGAGCCAGGGAGTTTACATGAAAAATAAATAAATAATAATAATAATAATTTCCCAAGTAATTCTGATACTTCTCATTTTGGAACCATTGGCATAGAGGTCACTAGTCTAATACTTTGATAGAAAAAAAAAATCCTAGTACTACAGTAAAAAGAGTTGGCCTCACCTGCTAAAACCGGGTGTTAGAACAGAGGCCTCTTACTGTTCTGCTAAAAATCCTGATACTTTCACAGAATTATCTACCTCCTTGGTTCCTCATTTGTTGTCAAACAGTATAGTAAAGACAGGAAAAAGCAATGACAAAGTCCTTAACACCGTACTAACAAATCTGAGCGTTTGACTTAGCACGCTCTTGTTTTCTGAGCCCTTAGAAAAACGCTGGCAGTTAGCAGCATGCCTACTGACTCCACACAGAAAGGACTAGCGATACTGCTTCCCTTTTTTCCCAACAAGTCACTGCCTAATAACTAAAGGAAATTAGGAATGAAAATTTGAAAGAAGAAAAACTACTCAGTCTCACCACCTGAAGACAACAGTTATTACATTTTCATGTATTGCTTTCAAGTCCCTTTTCCGTGTAAATGTTTCTTTTTAGAAATGTAATTGTGACCCTGTTTTTGTAAGCTCCGTTTTATTGCTTTTTGTTAAAATTAACGAGTGTTTCCCCATGTTAATTCTTTATGAGACATCATTTTTAATGGTCTGGTGTTGCCTTATGAGGTTTATTTTTAGCACAAAATCTACCATGAGTTGTCACAGTTTTGTGAGGGCTGTCTCCATATCTGAAGTATCTGGTGAACTTTTAAAGAATTTTTTTGTCATGAAATATAACTGCCATACATAAAAGTTCATAAAACACAGATATCCAGCTTAATGACTTATAAAAGGAACACTTGTGGTGTGACATAGACTATCCCCAGCATTTACAACCCCCAGGAAGGACATGCTTCTCTCCAGTGATGACCCTTTCCCTTTTTGCCTGTAATCACTATCCTAACTTTAGTGATTCACTTCCTTGCTTTTCTTTATAGGCTTACCACCCAATTAAATATCCCTAAACAATGATGTTTAATTTTGGTAGGTTTAAGTTTTTGTAAATGGCGTCACATAGTATGTGTTCTGTTGTATCTGCCTCTTTTCCCTAACAGCATTTTTTTTTTTAAGAGGGTCACCCAGGCTGGAGTACAGTGGCACGAACACTGCTCACTGCAGCCTCGACCTCCTGGGCCCAAGTGATCCTCCCACCTCAGCCTCCCAAGTAGTTTGGACTACAGGTAATACCACTTTGCCCAGCTAATTTTTTCTATTTTGTGGAGATGGGGTCTTGCTTTTTTGCTCAGGCTGGTCTCAAACTACTGGTCTGAAGTGATCTTCCCACCTTGGCCTTCCAAAGTGCTGGGATTACAGGCGTGAGCCATCATGCCCAGCCTTAACAGCATGACTTTAAGATTCACTGGTGGTGACGGGTGCACCAAAATCTCAGAAATTACCACGAAAGAACTTATCCACGTAACCAAAAACCACCTGTATCCCCAAAACTATTGAAATAAAAATATGAATCTTTTAGTGTCCATGTACATATTCTACAGCACAACCATACCACAGTTTCTTTATCCACTCTGCTGTTGATATACCTTAGGGCTGTCTCTAACTGTGTAGACATGCACTCAGTCTAGTAGATATTTCTGGTATATGTAAGCACTTATTTGTGTGTTGAATTTATCTTGGAGTAGAACTGCTAGGTTCCTGGGTATGTGCTAATAAATCATGTCATTTAATATTGCCAAACTTTTTCTGAACTGATTCTATCAACATAAATCCCCATCAACAGTGAATAAGCATTCTTGTACACATCCTTGCCAACACTTAATATTGTTAGGCTTTTGAATTTTTGTCAATCTGATAAATGTGTAGAGTTATCACATGATTATTTTAATTTGCATTTTCTTTTTTACTAATGAAGTTTAATAACTCTTCTCTTTTTTTCTCTTTCTCTGTCTTTCCCTCCCCTCTTTTTTTCTCATTTTGTGAAATTCTATTTTTCTTGTTTAGTCAGTTGTCTTATTCATTCGTAGTAGTTATTTGTATATGCTAGATCTAGGCTCTGTGGCAAATACATTTTCCCACTTGGTGGCTTGTCCTTTCACTTCCTTATGGGTGTCTTCTGATGACTGGAAGTTCTTAATTTTAATGTAATACTTTGTCTTTTTTTTTTCTTTATGACTAGTGCTTTTTGTGTTTTTCCTGGTGACATTTTTCAGTGAAACTTTGAGTTGGTTGTCATGAAGGATGTGAGTCCATTGGAATCAAAGGTGGGCTTTGTAGAGACTGGTACTGGGTGTGTCCTAGTGCTGAGAACTGAAGGCTAGGAACTGAGAATCCTCAAGCACAATAGCTCTAGCTTCTCCAGAAGGCATTTAAAGAAGGTCATGATCTCTGAGGATGGCTGGTCCAGGACATTGGCAGGAGAAAGAGCTGCCTGCCTGATGGCCAGGGCGCTTCCCTCTGCCTCGTCTGCTGGCCTGTGCCTCTTGGGTCAGTGCCTCTTCCTTCCTTTATTCAGTGCAACCTCTGAGCTTGTAAAGTCCCATGGCATGTTATATAGAAGACAGGATCTTGAAAACATATGTTGGACTCGTCATGAGAAGTAAAATGAACACTTCCTCATAACTGTGATAATGTTATCCTATATAATCCTCTCAGACCAGATTTTATCAAAGAAGGTGAGGGCTAGTCTGGTTGCCATTTTTACCTGGAAGTCTTTTACTTTATTTTTGATATTCAGTATTAATCATCTCTTAATCTTCTGTGTGCCATTCATTAACTGCCGTCAGTTTTCACTTCTCTCCTCCTCTTATATTTTCTTTGATTTACGTACGATTTTTAAAAATAACTGATAGCAAAATGAATGCCCTGTCCACAAGAGTGGTCATTGTGGAAAGAACCCATCCCCAAATGTGGAAATTGGAGGCTCTCTCTCTCCAGGTGTCTGCAGACTCCCTGTAATGCCATATCTCATGGTCCATATGCTTTCTGGGGTCGTAGACTACTTTGAAAATCTGATGAACATTGTGGAGGGAGGAGGAGACCCCTGATGTTATTTATGCCCTCCCCAAAGACTCCCTGGGCTTTAGGTTAAGAACTCCTGCTGAAACAGCCCTCCCAGGCCATGAAAGAAGGGTCTTGGTGGCAGTTGCTGCTGGGGAGATCCCTGGGACGGCTTACCTTCAGCATTGAGACATGAGAACAGTGTTCCTTTCTAACCCCTCTCCCCATTTAGTCCTCGTGGAGGGTGCTTTCTGTTTGAAAATCCGTGGTCTCTGATGTGGATTTGGGCACAGGATGCTGCTGTATCAGTTGTTTCCTCAAACCTCCCCACCAAAACTGCCCGTGCTGACCATTTTTTAATAACCTGTTACGCCAACGGGAATGAAGCCCCAGGCAAGAACGCCAGGAGAAACCTGCATCTGGGGGCCTCTTCTATAGGCACAGTTTTATTGGATAGTGTCAAGTTGCAGGGCCGCACAGACACTTCACTTTAGAAATGGAGGACGGATGCTGTTTTTGTTACAATCTTTTATTTCCTCTCTTCTGCATGATTCTTAATAGTCCCCTGCCGGATCTCCCAGCTTCCTTTTCATGCTGTCATCTCCTGCCTGCCATTGTCACCTCGCCCTTGGACACTCCAGTGGCTCTCATCTCCAGGACAGCCCGTAACCCTTTAGCTTCCAATTCACGCTATCCTAGCACATCCCCCGCCGGCTGGCCGGCCTGGTGCTTTCCTGCTGCTGCATTGGTTATGCGTTGCACGCCTCCCATAGAAAGTCCTCACCTCCATGTGTTTAATTCCTCTCTCCATGGCACAACCCAGGTGTGGTGCTGTCTATAAAGCATGTTCCAATGCCCTGAATTCTTTCTTTGAGGCCTCCATTTTTCCATGGAGTTTCGTGGAGCTCGGAGGGGAGGAAGTTGGGCTGAAATCCTGCCATTTCCATCAGCTGTGGATTGATAGTTTTTTTCACTGAAGGCTGTTTTCAGAAAGCATTTCATGTTGTCCTGAAGCTACAATACGTATTTATTCGGAAAAGGAGAATCGTTGGCTCACTGGCTTCAACTTTTCCAGATAATGTTGAATTGTTTTCCCAAGTGCTTGTACTAATTTACAAAGTAACGGCGTTCCACTTTTCCATGTCCTTGCCATCTTTCAACATTGTCTGGCTTCTTCATTTTTGCCTGTTGTTTGGGTATAAAATAGTAACTCATGGATTTAATTTGCATCTTCATGTTCTAGTGAAATTATCACATCTTTCTATGTGTGTATTAGATATTCGTCTTCATTTCTTTCGCCTATTTGTCTTTTTCTTTTTCATTTCTAAGCACTCCTTAGATATTCTGGATATCCTTTGTGGGATAATAAGAGAGCATGCATTTTCCCGGGTTCCTTCTATTTTGTTCCACAATCATATCTAGGGTGCCGCATCCTTCTGCATGGGCTGAGGTGGCTCACTGTGATCTACTTGCCACCACCAGGAAGGCGGAAGGGATGGGGAAAGCACACCATTCACTTTAAAGCATGACCTGGAGCTTGCTTGTGTCACTTCTGCTGACATGCGGTTGGCTGGAACTTAGGTCTCTGCACACACCAGGCTGCAAGGGAGGCTGGGAAATGAAGCCTGTATTCCACACAGCCCTTTACTTAGCTAACAATTTGAAGAGAATGGATCAGAACCCACTGATGGATTGAAAGACTTGGAAGGGTTTAACCCTGAGAGAGACTAAAGAAAATATAATTGTCTTCAAATTAATTGTCTTCCAGTAAATCTTTTTCTGATAAATGTTAATATATTTTGTATCATGAAAACTTTGCTTCGAGTTTTTAATATTGCAATTTGCCAAACCTGCTTTTGTTTTTACTTCAGAAGTGTGTTTATGATTAGCAAAGAAAATATAAAGGGGGAATAATAGGAAATGAGATGACCATCTCTGTAGCTACTGAAATGAAATTTATAAAGCATATATTTAATTAGCCAGAAAAATAATATCATGTTTATTGTTTTTTGCAAATGTTGTGGAAGGCAGAATCATAGTCACTTAGTACCAAAACAGGCCCCTAACATTTGTTTTTGTCAGGCTCACATTCATCTTAAACTAAAGTATACAAGTTAGATGATACGGTTTTAAGCTGGTGGATGTGGGAATTTAATGGGTTTAAGATACGGGTTTCTCTGTCCCTTTCTCTCTTTCTTCATACCTTAGCTAATGGCATACAACCTCTGATTTCTCCAGGTATGGCGTGAGTCCCGAGAACATTATCCTCTATGGTCAGAGCATTGGGACTGTCCCCACGGTAGACTTGGCCTCGAGGTATGAATGCGCAGCGGTAATTCTCCATTCCCCTCTGATGTCTGGTTTGCGTGTGGCTTTTCCGGATACCAGGAAAACATACTGCTTTGATGCTTTCCCCAGGTAAGTTCATGCTTGTCCAACAAGTGGTAAGTCAGCCAATGACCGTGTTTATATCTGATGCTCCCATTAGCTGTGTAAATATTTATTGAATGCAGCCATACGTCAGACCCTGTGCTGGGTGCCACAGGGCATGTGGGAGCAAATATGACACACACTATCCAGAGATTTTATCCTCCCAGGCCTGACTCACTTGTGCAAATCTCCCAGATGATGTATAAGGACCTTGAGTATACTGACGCCTAGGGTTAATTGATTGAGCTCTAATATACAGGATTTTTAACAGCACCCATACATCCTAAAGGAACTTACAGTTCAGCACCCACTCATTCATTCAGAGACACTTCTTGTTGAATCTTGAGCTGCATACAATATGTGTGATGGGGCAACTAGTGGTGTAGACACTCAAAAACTTCAAGCAAGCACAGTTTGGAAATTTCTCTTACTTTTTCAGTTGGACAGTACAGGTAAGGGAAAAGGTACCATGCTCAGTTAATCTTTGTAAATAGAAGAATAAAGGCAAAGTGAGTTACTTGACAAGCCAGGCTTTGATCTTCAGTAAATAGCCGCAGGAATGGTATAAATGAACAAACTCACCTGCCACCCCCTATTCTGCTCTACCACTTTGACCAGAAGATCTCACTCCTGCAGAGGTGCCTGCATGAGGAAAGTATTTTTAATACAAAATATTTTGCCCCTTAGGCCTTTCCCACAGTGCTTGCTAAAGGGGCCTAGGATTGTTACCCCAGGACTGGCCCAGCTTATGTTGCCATTTTATAGAAAAACCCCAGCAGAAAGAAGACATAGCTTTAGGGTTTTTGATTGACCCATTAATTGCTTTCATCCTGCTATTACTGGAAAAAAAATAAAAGATCATCGTTTGGTTACATAAACATCTATTATACAGACTGTCTCCTTGCACAGAAGGGAACCTTCTGTTAACACCTTGGGTGAACTTCAGTTTTGTGCAGTTTGTACCAGGATTCAATGAGATTTGGCTTCATGGGAAAGTTGCACTGCAAATTTCTAGTGGCGTGGCTGGGAATGCTAAGTAGGGCTAATGTGCCTCTCAAATGTGGCCTTATTTGTGCTGAATTGGTAATGAGAGGCCAGTTTGCTGAAAGACGGATACTTAGCATGTTTGTGGGAAGCAATGCGGGGAGTTACCCTGGCAACAAAACTAATAGGTTTTTTTTTTTTCCTGGCTTTTAAATTAGCATATACCTTAAAATACAGCCATCCCAACAAATTGCAAATGATTAACAACAAATTAGCAACTAATCTTGTCTGAGTTTATTTGGTATGGCAAGTATCGGGCTATGCATTTCATGTTCATGGCCCCCCTTCATCTTTACAAGAGTCTTAAGAAGTTGTCAGCCGAGCACGATTGCTCACGCCTGTAATCCCAGTACTTTGGGAGGCTGAGGAGGGTGGATTGCCAGAATTCAGGAGTTTGAAACCAACCTGGGTAACATGGTGAAACCCCGTCTCTACTAAAAATACAAAAAAAAAAAATTAGACAAGCATGGTGGTGCACGCCTGTAATCCCAGCTACTGGGGAGGCTGAGGCATGAGAATTGCTTGAACCCAGGAGGCGGAGGTTGCAGTGAGCCGAGATCGCGCCACTTCACTCCAGCCTAGGTGACAGAGCAAGACTCTGTCTCCAAAGGAAAAAAAAAAAAGATGTTTGTCCAATTACTGTGCTCATTTTACAGATGAGGAAATGAGAGGTTAAGTAATTTATTGAATTAAGGTCAGTAATTGGAGGACAGGCACAGTGGCTTACACCTGTAATGCCAGCACTTTTTGAGGCCAAGGCCGGAGTATCATTTGAGACCAGGAGTACAAGACCAACCTGGGCAACACCACAGCAAGATCCTGTCACTACAGAAAAAGATTAACAAGTTAGCCAGCCATAGTGGTACACATCTATAGTCCCAGCTACTCAGGAGGCTGGGGTGGGAAGATTCCTTGAGCCCAGGACTTTGAGGTGGCAGTGAGCCAGGATTACACTATTTTACTCCAGCTTGGGCAACAGAGCAAGACCCTGTCTCTTCAAAAAATTTTTTAAAAGGCTGGTGATTGGAGACAACAAAGGAGACAAATCGTCATATTTAATGCCATAAATTATTAATATGATAGATTCCAAACCATTAATGGTTGCATTGACTTTCATCATGAATTGAATTTGAATTTGGTAAACATTTTCTTAGTATGTCCATTGTTGCCAAATGGCAGAATCATCTGTGTCCCTCTCCTTAAAGGAGGATACTTTCACATTTCCTTTCAATATTAAAACAAATTTTTAAGAAAGGAAAAGGAATCCAGATTAGTATTTCATTTATAGTTTATTTTCTTTTACCTCCTTTACACTTGGGATCAGATGATGGCAGTCAACTTTAAATACACCCTGCAGGCAGTGGAGATTCTTCTAAGCTACAGCGTGGAGCATAGTCCCAGGCCCATTGTAACTGTTGAGTAAATATCTTTTTAATTGAGTATAATTGAACTCTCTTAAAGGAAGTCACTTTAAAATTAAATATAGGGGGAAAGCAGGTTTCCAAATAAGATTTCTAATGTGCATAATTGAATACTGCCACAGTGGCTCTGATCTTTGCAAATTACGTGGCTGATGAGGTTTTGCAATCTTTCTGGGATGTCTTGAAGTGGTCCGCGGCTTCCTGAGTTTTTAATAAAGGCTAGATGACAGTTGTCTGTAGATCTTTGGAATGTGTAATTGATGTTAGAGCTCTTTATTATCTCCACGACCTCATTCCTGTTATTTAATAATCTCTCTGAGCTTCAGTTTCCTCCTTGATACAACAGAGGTGGTCATTCCTCTCACTGTGTTTCATTAAATATTAAAATAGATTTTGTGTGTTCAGTGCAAAGCACCCGGCTATGGTAAATGTTTAAAAAATGTTAGCTGTTACTTTTAACAAAAAGATTCCCACAAATAGTACTAATTGGTATCCTTTTGTAACTTCGACTAGGATCAAATATGGAAAGAGAAGTAAACTACAAGAGGCTCTTTGGCAGGACAGAATGGAGAGAGAGCCATTTCTCTTGATTTATTTGTGGATGAAATGACTGTTATCCCGATATCCCGATCAGAGAAGTCGCCTACACACCCAGCTCAACCAATGCTTAAGTCTTTTGGATTCCTCTTTCGGATATGCTTTCAGAGCCTGAAGCATATTGTTTTCAAGATCCTCAAATATTCATCCTTTGAGAGTAGATTTGATTTTTGTAGAGAAGTCATTTGGAATAAAATCTAGGCATTACATAAGTTTTCAAGCTAAATAGTACAGTTTTTATTTTTTTAAAACGAGGCGCTTGCTTTTATGAAATGGGGTGTGTATCTTTGAGTCAATTCTGATGGTAGCTTTCAGAATTCTGAAGACTTGAATGGCAGCAGATTAAGTGTCCAGCTTTCCAAAGAGACATTCATTTGATATGTTAAGTTCTGGCCCTTTTTTAAATTCTTTGAAAAATAATATATAAATATAAAAAAATCTAAAAATAATATACAAAATAATATATAAAAATAGTAGTTACTAGTTTGCTAGTCTGATGCTCTGAAGAGTTCTGTCTTTAATAAAATACTTTAACAAACACAACAGCCAAATGCAGTGTGGTATTATTGTTTGGATCCTGGAACAGAAAAAGGACATTAGTGGAAAAACTAGTGAAATCCAAATAAAGTCTGGAGTTTAGTTCATAGTAATGCACCAACGTTGGTGTTTTAGTTTTGACAGATGTATCACGGTAATGTACAATGTTAACCTTATAGGAAATGTGTTAGGAGTATGTCGGGGCACTGTATTATCTTTTTCTTTTCTTTTCTTTTTTTTTTTTTGAGACAGAGTCTCACTCTGTTGCCCAGGCTGGAGTGCAGTGGTGCGATCTCAGCTCACTGCAACCTCCCACTCCCAGTTCAAGCAATTCTCCTGCCTCATTCTTCCGAGTAGCTGAGATTACAGGCATGTGCCACCATGCCTGGCTGATTTTTGTATACACTGTATTCTCTTTACACCTTTCCTGCAAATTCAAAATTATTCTAAAATGCAAAGTTTATTTAAGAAAAAAAACTAAATTACCAGAAAAAAATAAAGCAAGAAAAAGCCAAACTGTTATGATATGTTAATGTAGGTTCATCAAATATACTGCTGTGGTAGGGGATATTGATAATCGGGGAGGCTGTGCATGTGTGGGGACAAGGAGGTATCTGGGAAATCTCTGTACCTTCCTCTCAATTATGCTGTGAACCTAAAACTGCTTTAAAAGATAAAGTCCTTAATTTAAAAACAAAACAAAACAAAACAAACAAACAAAACCCGTGGTGTTATTTCCCTGCCTGTGGAGATTTATTAACTTATCATTAAATGCAATGTGTATTGTCTGTGAGCATAACTAATGGAGTCCTCTTTCTGCCTCCCCCCTTTCTGTTTTGCAGCATTGACAAGATATCAAAAGTCACCTCTCCTGTGTTGGTCATTCACGGTACAGAGGATGAGGTCATTGATTTCTCCCATGGCCTAGCAATGTACGAGCGCTGTCCTCGAGCCGTGGAGCCCCTCTGGGTTGAAGGGGCTGGGCATAATGACATAGAGCTTTATGCACAATACCTAGAAAGACTAAAACAGTTCATATCTCACGAACTTCCTAATTCCTGAAGACAACAACTTGATCTTACCTCATTTACTGTGAACAGAAGAGTCCTCTGTTTTGCACATGCTTTAACTGGGTAGCTGTAAAGGCTTGATAACCATGAAGAAGTGCCCAACCTTTAGGGTGTTCTAATCAAAGAGCTGATGAAATCTCAGTCTTTTGTATCTAGAGGTGGTTCTGCTAATTCACACAACACGTTAAACTGAACAGTCGTGATTCCCAGCTTCATTACCTTGCGGGAATGGGAATGAGAGCTGAATGTAGGGACAATTTTCTAGTGCTGTATAAAGTAGCCTCGCATCTGTTTCTCAGCCTTACCCATCATTTCTGACATTCATGCAGGACTTGCCCCCGTCTCCACCAATGTTCTCAGTATTTGACATGCAGCTCTCTTTCTGCCACTGGATCCATGGGTTCAATCCATTTGTGAAGCTGTGATAGTGTAACTGGAAAGCTAGTGTGGTGAAAATTCCTTTATTATTTTTTGTTAACATGCTGATCTTTCCCCGGACAAATGAACTGAAGGGTAATTTACTGGAACTATCATGTACAGCTTCATCAACTGTAACCATATAAATATAACTGGAATATTCTTAAACAAAAAGAAACTAGGGGTTTTTTTAAGTGTAAATTTATTACTAGCCAACAGAGTTTTAATATTTTGATTGTCTGGTTGGTTTAACAAAGAGCCTAGCCGACTTTCCTTCTGTAAAGTCCTCCTTGTAGGCTTTTTTAAAGTACTGTACATATTTGCAATCACATTGTGCATAGATTCTTAATGGTAGATATGATTTCTTTTGTCAGGCTACAACAATGAACTGCAAATTCCTTGTTTGTAATGTAAATGATTGAATACATTTTGTTAATATGTTTTTATTCCTATGTTTTGCTATTAAAAATTTTATAACATTTCCAAGACAAAAATTCCAAGTTTATGCTTTGAAGAATTTATGTAATTAAAATTTCACTAAACTAATCTTTTTAGTTTAGGAATTATTTGGGTTTTGACACTGGAGGTTGCGCCAAATAAGCATCAGAAATAGGAGATGCGTAACATTGCTATACTACTTGTATTGGTTAGGGGTTGGATTTGGGGGTTCTTTGGTTTTAATTTTTTTTTCGAATTTAAAAGCCTTAAATGTACTGTAAGCCTCAGATCGTTGTACAACTGGACTGCGGTTGATTGCCAGTTTGTGTACTGTTGCTTGGATGCAGCACAGTGGTTGGTAATGGAATAAAGGATGCATGGATCAGAATGTGTGGGCTTGTGCAGTTTTTTTCTTCCTCTCCCCATCAAAGAAAATAGTGAATAAGAAAACAACTTGTTGTCTTAATGTAAGAAGAAACCCTTGAGGCTTTCAAACTGCACCATCTTTCTCAAGGTATATGGTTTTGTTCTATAAAAGGCCTTGGATTACTTTTGGAAGAAGCCAGGATATAAAGCATATAGCAGTAAAGTGCAGATTATATCTAAATAGAGGATGCAGTGGATTCTGGCTATGAAACAAAACTGATGAAGGTGACCTCATTGTGACCTGGCTCAGAGGAAGGACAGTGCCTCTTTTTTTGGGAAGCCTGAAACAGGTGTGTTCCGTAGTTTTCAGCCCGTTAACCACCTGAGCAGAAAAGAGCAACTGAGGGATGCTAGTTTTCAACTCTTGGAACGCACTCTTCCTGAGGGTGCATTAGGAGGAAGTGGTGGTCAGGAAGGTATGAAGACGTAAGAGTATGCACATGTGAATATGTGCACACATGCATATGCCGGCTACTTCCTGATCTTGAATCAGGTGGGTGGGGCTGGCTTACCTGAGGGGGCATCAGCAAACTTCAGTGGTGATGCCTGTCCCAGAAGTCTGGGAGACCTAGGCGGGAAGAAAGCACAAGCAATGAACTGCCTTTGGGGCCAGAGAGCAGCGGACCAGGGTTGCCAGAGACCTGATTTCTGATTCTATTTGAGTGCTGCTTGCATCTTCTGTAATCATTACCCCCCTTTTTTCTCCTAAACTATTTAGTAAATTTCCTTTCGTCAGCCAAATATCGGGAAATGATAAGATTGACAATAACAGAAACTAAGGTGGCAAAGCCTTTTGCTTCATTGGTTTTGTCACTTGATGTGGATGGTTTGTATCCACTGGAAGCAGCTCGTGCTTTCCCAAAACTGAGGAGGGGAGTTTCTCCACCTTTTGCCAGGGTTTGGCGTGGGAACAGCATTCCTCTGAGAACTGCATGTGTGGTAACAGTGGGAATCCCAGGGAGAAGTCCTCTATTGGTTTCTGAGAGACACCCCTCCTGAGCTGCAGGCTTTTTCTAGAGCTGTTCTCCATTCAGACCTGGGGCCGGATTCCAAGTGTTTGGTTTCCACTAAGTGAGGAAGCGTCTCCTTTCTGAGTGCCTTACTATTTCTTTCTCCCTAGTCAAGAAGGAGAAATTAAGTGGCTACCTGAAGTCCTTGCAAAGTATAGAGAAGGTATATGTATTATTTCTAATATATGAATTCATGTCTTAAACTTGTGAAAATCCTTGTAACTATTAAAGGCCTAGAAGTAACATTCAGAGCAAGATATTGTGACCGTATTATTATTCATTCTGTTGATTATTATTACGCTTTATGATCCCTAAAATTAAGCAGAGTAATACAGATTTGGATCAGTCATTATAATTGCATGAAAATCTCAAATCCTAATTTAAATCATTGTTGCGTCGTTTGAAAACAAGAATGGAATGATTGCTACTGTCTCAAAATAGAATGAGTCTGTGGTTTAAAAAACAAAAAAACCTGTTAGCACTCTTGTTCAAGACTGAATTTTGAATGTGAAAATCAAAGATTTGAAAGGGCAAATGAATTGTCAAAATACTCTTTTTGGGAACATTTCTGTGACTCTTGGTGTGTGGAGGAGGAATATAGAATCTATAGACTTCGGGGACTTGATCACTTCAGGAAATGATCACAAGTGTATTAGCCTGCCCAGAACAGGGCAAGGTGTGTCTTCTTGATGTGAGGGATCATCTTGGGTTCAAGTTGAAAATTGAATGCCCCCCTCTCTCAGTGCTCCCTTTCTATAGGTACCTGCTACTGCCCTTTCTTAGAACTAGGACTTGAAAGTGCAAACACATGAGGAGGGTCTGTCTGTTCTGGTCTTTTTCAGGTGAGCCTTTTCAGAGAGAGAGAGGGTTAGGACCATATCTAATCTGTCTTTGTATCCAAGCTGGGTGATTTTGACCTCATTCCCTAATTTCTCTGGGCCTCTGATGCTTTTTTTCCCCCTTGTTGACCACACTTAGGGCACATAGTCATTAAATGAAATCATGGCTATGCAAATACTGTCCATTTTTTGCTTTATTTTTGACACAGGGTCTCACTCTGTTGCCCAGGCTGGAATGCAGTGATGTGATTGATCATGGCTCACTGCAACCTCAACCTCCCGATCCTCCCATCTCAGCCTCCCGAATTAGCCACCGTGCCTGGCTAATTTTTATGTTTTTTGTAGAGACGGGGTTTCGCCATGTTGCCCAGGCTGGTCTCAAACTCCTGGCCTCAAGTGATCCTCCTACCTTGGCCTCACAAAGTGCTGGGATTACAGGTGTGAGCCTCCACACCCGGCATTTTGTGCTTTGTAAAGCACTGTAAATTGTACTACTGACAGCAGAGCTACTTAAGATGAAGCTCTCAAAAGAGAATAGAACAATAACATTTGAAGAACTAGGGGAAAGCAAGCACCAAATTATCTTCAAAAAAGTATACTAGGTCCAGGCAGTTATAAGAATAAATTCCTTCAAACTATTAAGAAATCATTCCATAGTATATTAACAGTTCCAAAGGTGCATGCATGCACACATCCATTCATACTTAGAGACTAAAGTGGAGCTCACATACAGAGGCAAAAGTGCTAAACAAAATACTGCAAAATCAATCCTCTATCAAAAGAACAAATAGCATGATCAAATTCTAGTTATACAAACACAACATTAGGAGATAATGTTACTTTCTGTTTACTAGTAGTAACTAGTTAGGAAATATCATGGCCAAAAGACCTCACTTACAATAGTACCTCACTTAGAACAGTAACACAGAAAACATACTCAGTGCAATAATGAACCTAGAAGATCTCGTGACTTCTGTTTTCTGCTTTGTGATTGTCCTGGGATGTGAACCACCCCTTCCACTGAAAACAACTAACACTACTGAATGAAATGGTAAAAATCTAAACAGATGCATGAACTGTCAAGAAAATAAGACCTGTGTGCAGGCCAAATGCAAAGTAAAGATAAGAACTGACAGGAAAGAGGAGCACTGAAACTAGTTTCCTCTTTGAAGGAATTTGCTGGACTGGTTTAATCTGAACACTGGTTTTCCAGTCTGGTGAATCTCAGAGCAGTGAACAAAACCTAGAGCGCCCTCCAAGGCAGAAGATCTACTTGGAAACTATCTTCTTTTAGGGCAAATTTGTAGGATCATTTCAATAGACACAGAGAAAACATTTTCTGGAATTCAATGTCCCATTTAAGTTAAAAAAAAAAAAAAAACTCTTATTAAACAAGGAATGGGGGAAACTTTTATATAGAGAGATTATCCCAAAACATAATAAGCATTATACCAGAGGCAAAACATCAGAAGCATTATGCTACTTTAGACTGGAAATTAAAGATAATATCCACTACCCTCACTCTCTTCAAAGTTACACAAAAAATTCTAGCAAGTTCAGTAGGGTCAAAAAGGTAAAAAGATATAAGACATGGAAAAGAAGAGGCAGTGAATATGCTGTAAATCCAAACTATTGTGATGGTTGCACAACTCACTAAACTTGTCAGAAATCATTCAAATGTACATATAGAATGGATAGATTTTATATGTAAAGTATACATACCTTAATAAAAATTATAAAAAATGAAAAAAACTTACTTTCACGTTATGATTGTCTATGTAGAAAACCTGAAAGTATCTATAAATTATTAGATTTAATAAGAGTTTAGGTTGCTAGATACAAAATCAATATACAAAAATCTACCTTATTTCCATAATCAGGAAAAATATTTAATAAGCCATAGAAAAGAAAAATGCCACTTATAATAGTATTAAAAAACATTAAATACCTGAGACTAACACACCATGCACAAGACACATTCAGGAGAAAAAGTTATTTTTGAAAGACATGAAAGAAGACCTAAATTAGAGATATACCATGTTTATGGATAAGAGGTCTCACTATTTAAATATATCAGTGCTTCTAAAATAGATCTGTGGGGTTAATATGATTCCAATCAACATCCCAACAGGTTTATTTCTGGACCCTGACTCTAGAAATGTGTGATTCTGAAATTTGTATGGAAGAACAAAGGGCCAAAAATAGCCAGAATAACTGAAGATGAAAAAGGTGGAGATATATACCTTACCAGAATAAAGAATTCCACGTGAGAAATTTCAAGATTCAAAAGCCTCCATCCTTCCAATTCTGTAGTGTAGAAAGCCTTGCCTGACACCCGACTCTAGATTAATGCCCCTCCCAAGTGCTGTCTGCATATTCTGTCCTCCCCTGCTCATCGCAGTTATCATTAATATACTTAATAATATATTATTAATATAAATAGTTTCTTTGTGGTTCATATAATTCCAGAAGTTATAGCCATGTATTAAGACAAGAAAAATTTAGCCGGGCATGGTGGCACATGCCTATAATCCCAGCTACTTGGGAGGATGGCTTGAACCTGGGAGGTTGCAGTGAGCCAAAATTGCACCACTGCACTCCAGCCTGGGTGACAGAGTCTGACCCTGTCTCAAAAAATAAATAAAGTAAAATAAAATGGTTTAAAAAAAAGAAAAAAAGAATGAGATATGTATATCTCATGCAGTAACGCCCAAGAGAAACAATTGAATGATGATTTAGAATTAATAACAGAGATTAATAAAATAATTGGTGACAAAATGAATCTTGAAACCTCAAAGGAATAAATTTTTAGATTTGGTTTATTTAAAATATAAAACTTTCATATTAAAAATAGCATACTCTAATGACAAATTTGGGGTAAAACATTACAAAGCATATGACAGACAACGTAAAAATATACTTAGTTATCCAATGATTGAGACACTCCATGTGTAAAAGAGTATAGGACATGAAGAGATTGTTCATAAGAGATTGTTGTCTGTAATAATCGTATAAATTTAATTAAATAATCAAATATAGCAAACAACTACAGATTTAAATAGTAAAATTTCATTTTAAATTATGAACTTGGTATAAATATTTAAAATGTAATACCCATTGGTGATGAGGGTGTAGATAAATGGGTTCTCTAAAATGACGCTGTTAACTTTATATATCACATAGGTACAAACTTTCTAAAGTACACCTTGACTCAAAAATCCTAACAGTGTTCATTTAATCTAACTCATTGTTTCTAGGAATTTAGCCTTAGGAAATAATCAAGATGAGATAGAATTATATGGGATAATTACTGCTCTGCTCTTAGTAACAGTAAAAGCTCTCTGTTTTCAGCCATAGGGATTTAATTATTATGTTTATACAACGAATTATTCTGCAACCATAAAAGATAATGCCATAGAATAGTATTTAGTGACATGGAAATATTTTCAAGAGCTAGGTGTGGTGGCTCGCACCTGTAATCCCAGCTACTCAGGAGGCTGAGGCCAGAGGATCACTTGAGCCCAGGAGTTTGAGGCTGCAGTGAGCTATGATCACTCCACTGCACTCCAGCCTGGGTGACAGAGTGAGACTCTATCTCTTAAAAGAAAAAAAAAAAGAGAGGCAGTTGAATCTCATCAACAGAAATGTGCCTCTGTTAACATTTTGGTGCATAGCCAGCTGTTTGTCCAAGTTTAGGGGTGTGGAGGAGGTGCAGGAAGCAGTGGGGGGAAGTCATACACATGAACTATTTGGTATTCACTTTTATCACATAACAATGTATCTTGAAAATCTTAAAAATTTTTTTTTTTTTTTTAGAAATCGGGTCTTGCTCTGTCGCTCAGGCTGAAGCACAGTGGTGCGATCATAGTTCACAGCAGCCTCAAACTCTTGGGCTCAAGCAATCCGTCTGCCCCAGCATCACGTGTAGCTGGGACCACAGGTGTGTGCCATCACACCCAGCTAATTTTTTTATTTTTCATAGAGGTGGGGATCTCACTATGTTGCCCAGACTGGTCTCAAACTCCTGGCCTCAAGTGATCCTCCCGCCTTGGCCTCCCAAAGTGCTGTGATTACAGGCATGAGCCACCACACCTGGCCTTCTAAGTGTCTCCTTAATATGCATTTACAAAGAGGAATGTCCAAACCCATTCTTCAGGATTCATGTGAAGTAGTTGTTATATAAAATGGTATCAGTAAGAGCCTTTGTTATCATAATTTTTTCTGGAACACCACTGGATGGCACTATCTAACTCCCCCAGAAAATGCTGCTTTTACTACACTTGATCAGCCAAAAGGCCGAGAAGCGAAAATGCTGCTTTTACTAAAGAGAACAAGTATTCAGGGCAAATCGCCTCCCGCTGTGTGTGAGGGTTATGCAGCCAATAAATGAAGTGCATATAAGTACCGCATTTCACTCTGTCCAGCTCTAATACTTCCATCTGAGGCTTTGCCCATTGGTATTTCAACAGGAGACACAGGCATTTCCCATTGGAACTTGCCCGGAGCTTGCCCTGCTGGATGGGTTCCAGGCAGAGGGCCAGGAAGCAGCCCTGGTGCAGGAGGCCCGCCTGCTCCTGATCCTGTTCCTTTTCAGCCAGAGACCCTGGCCACTGCCTGGGCCTCAGAATCCTCATGTGTGAAGTAAGGGGTCCATTCCATCTGCAGTTCTTTTATGTGTGTATGGTAAGACATACATAACATACAATTTACCTTTTAAACCTTTTTTAGGTGTGCCAGTTCAGGGGCATTAAGTACGCTCACATTGTTGTGCGACCATCACCACTATCCATCTCTAGAACTTTTTCATCATCCCAAACTGAAACTCTGTACCCACTAAGCACTAACTCCCCATTCCCCTGTCACCCAAGCCCCTGGCATCCACCATTCTACTTTCTGTCTCTATAAATTTGACCACTCTAGGTATCTCCTATATGTGGAATCATTAAGTGTATTTGTCCTTTTGTGTCTGGCCTATTTCACTTAGCATAATGTCCTCAAGATTCATTCATGTGATAGATTTTGTTCCTTTTTAAGGCTGAATAAGTTTCCATTGTATGTATATACCACTGTATTAGTCCATTTTCATGCTGCTGATAAATACGTAACAGAGACTGGGCAATTTACAAAAGAAAGAGGTTTATTGGACTTAAGAGTTCCACGTGGTTGGGGAGGTCTCACAATCATGGCGAAAGGCAAGAAGAGCAAGTCACATCATACATCGTTGGCAGCAGGCAAAGAGAGAGCTTGGGCAGAGTAACTCCTGTTTTTAAAACCATCGGATCTTGTGAGACCCATTCACTATCACGAGAACAGCATGGGAAAGACCCACCCCCATGAGTCAATCATCTCCCACTGGGTCCCTCCCACAACATGTGGGAATTATGGGAGCTACAAGATGAGATTTGGGTGGGGACAAAGAGCTAAACCATATCAACCATATTTTCTTCATCCTTTCATCCATTGATGAACATTCGGGTTATTTATACCTTTTGGCTATTATGAATAGTGCTGCTATGAACATGGGTGTTCTAATATGTCTGAGACTCTGCTTTCAATTCTTTGGGGTATATACCCAGAAATAGAATTGCTGGATCATATGGTAATTCTATGTTTAATTTTTGAGGAACCACCATATTTAATCTGTAATTCTTAAAAATTTTTTTTTCATTTTTTAAGTTCTGGGATACATGCGCAGAATATGCAGGTTTGTTACATAGGTAAACGTGTGTCATGGTGGTTTGCTGCACCTATCAGCCCATCACCTAGGTATTAAGCCCAGCAGGCATTAGCTCTTTTTTCTAATGCTACTCCTTCCCCACCACCCTCCCCTGCCAGGCCCCAGTGTGTGTTGTTCCCCTCTTTGTGTCCATGTGTTCTCATTGTTCAGCTACCACTTATAAGCAAGAATGTGCAGTGTCTGGTTTTCTGTTCCTGCATTAGTTTGCTGAGGATAATGGCTTCCAGCTTCATCCATGTCCCTGCAAAGAATATGATCTTGTTCCTTTTTATGGCTACATAGTATTCCATGGTGTACATGTATCACATTTTCTTTATCCAGTCTGTCATTGACGAGCTAACCTGCAATTCTTTTTTTTTTTTTTTTTTTTAGATGGAGTCTCACTCTATCACCCAGGCTGGAGTGCAGTGGCACGATCTTGGCTCACCGTAACCTCTGCCCTCCAAGTTCAAGCGATTCTCCTGCCTCAGCCTCCCAAGTAGCTGGGATTACAGGTACCTGCCACCGCGCCCGGCTAATTTTTTTTTTTTTTTTTTTTTTTAGTAGAGTTGGGGTTTCAGCATCTTGGCCAGACTGGTCTTGAACTCCTGATCGCGTGATCCACCCGCCTCAGCCTCCCAAAGTGCTGGGATTACAGGCGTGAGTCACTGCGCCTGGCCTAATCTGCAATTCTTAACAGGAGTCTTGGGATCTATGACCCCCTTTGAAACTGCATGCCGTACTTTGGATGCCTGTACCTATGGGCGTTTTTCTGGGGAGAAAATCCACAGTTCCTGCAGAAGGTATCAATGATTCTGAAAGATTAAGAACACAGAACTAGACGATATTTACAGGTTCTTTAAAAATCAACATTTTTGGCCTCTGAGAACTGTGAGAGAAGATTATGGAGAGGTTAAGGAGCTTGGATTTATCCCACAGTCAATCCCGGGGAGAGGCATGAGTTTGTTAGAGCTCTTTGAGTAAGGAGGGGGTCTCTGGATGTGCCAGAGTGGACAGTAGAAATGTTTATAAGCCCAGAAGAAGACAAGACAGTGACAGAGTCCTGGATGCAGAGACAGCAGGTCTAGCTGGGAGTTTTTGTGCCATGGGAACCGTGTGACCTTGGGCAAATCCCTTAACAGCTCTGGGCCTGTCCCTTATCTCTGAAATGGTAGTAATTCCTTGACTACACAGTCAAGTAAGGATCAGGTGAAATTCTGTAGGTAGAAATAAATACCTTGCAAGAGGTAATGGAGGCTTGGACCCTCTCATTAAATGGATGGGCGAGGTCTGGGTTTAGAACAAAACAGAAAAACTTTGAAAACTCTTGGGTAAGACAGTTTACCCTGTCTGTGCCCTCACTAGGTTGTTACTTAAAATCATTACTCTGCTGCTAAATGATTTACCATTCGGCTGGCCCCAGCTTGTTCACACCTGGCCCTGTCTGGTTCTGTCTGGGTGTGGGTGGAGATGGGCCCAGGGCTTCCAGACCTACACAGATACTGTCTTCTGTCTGAATCCCACTCCCCCAGACCTCCCTTCTTCAGGCTCCCACGTGCCCTGCAGATAGGTCTATGAGACACGCATGGCTTCTGAACCCATCCAGCACATTCCACGATGGGACCTGGAGAGGGCCAGGGTCCCTAAAATAAAAAGCCAGTTTGGGAAAGAAGTGGACCCTCTCTATGCTGGTATCAAAGCAAGGGCCGAGGGAGCCAGCTCAGAAGAGGGCAGAAAAGGATGTTTGATGAAGCCTGAGTTATATTTAAGAAGGAGGCTCAGAAGAACTTACAGGAAAGATGCCCTTTAAACAACTTTTTTTTAAATTTAAAATTTTAACATTTTATCTAAAGAAGTGGATAACAGATATTTTTACAGTTTAAGGCAGGGGGAACCCACATTCCTACTATTGAACCTGAAATAGAATATTACCAGGACCTTAGAAACTCACTTTCTCCTGTTCTCCCCCAATCACATTCTCTTTCCTCCTGTATTCCAGAATAACCTCTATCTTGAATTTCCTCTCACTCGTTTTCTTTTCTATATAGTAAAAATGTATGTGATATATTTTTATGTATGTATGTGCATGTGCATATATCACATATGTATGTGTGTTATATATCTGCTCTTTAAGATTTTGTACAAGTATAATCCTGCTGCTGTACTCTTCATTTGCTTTCTTCTTTTTTTTTTTGAGACACAGTCTCACTCAGTCCACCAAGCTGGAGTGCAGCGGCATGATCTCCGCTCACTGCAACCTCCGCCTCCCGGGTTCAAGCGATCCTCCTGCGTCCCGAGTAGCTGGGACTAAAACATGTGCCACCGTGCCCAGCTAATTTTTGTGTTTTTAGTGAGACAGGGTTTCACCATCTTGGCCAGGCTGCTCTTGAACTCCTGACCTCGTGATCCAGCTGCCTCGGCCTCCCAAAGTGCTGGGATTACAGGCGTGAGCCACCGTGCCTGGCCTTTTTGCTTTCTTCTTTTACTCCACATGATGCCTTTTAGATTTGTCGATGTTAATCCATACAGCTCTAGTTTAGTTTATTTATATTCATATCTGTGTAGCATTGTATAAATATACTCTATGCAATCTGTTTTTTTTTTTTTTCTTTTTGAGACACCATCTCGTTCTATTGTCCAGGCTGGAGTGCAGTGGCGCCATCTCAGCTCACTACAGCCTTGACCAACTCCCAGGCTCAATCAATCCTCCTACCTCAGCCTCCCAAGTAGCTAGGACTACAGGCCCATACCACCATGCCCGTCTGATTTTTTTGTATTACTTGTAGAGACGGGGTTTCGCCGTGTTGCCCAGGCTGATTGCAAACTCCTGGGCTCAAGAGATCTGAGCCCCTAGGCCTCCCAAAGTGCTGGGATTACAGGTGTGAGCCACCCCACCCAGTCTATGCAATCTCTTGTTAGTGGACATTTAGGTCGTCTTCCAGGCTTTCACTATTAAAGAGTTTTGTATGTCTTACAATGTGAGCGACTTCTGGTTGAAGGTTCTTAATCTTGGCAACACACTGAAATTACCTGAGAGGCATTTGCAAGTGCTGATGCCTGGGGTGCCACCCTCAGAGATTCCAATTTAATCAGTCTGGAGGGGTTTCCAATGGGCACTTAGAGATTGAAAGCCACTGCTCCAGAAAGGGCCTCTCAATCTCCAGTGTGTACACAAATCACCCGGGGATACAGGTTTTGACTCGGTAGGTTCATGGTAGGACCTGAGATTCTGTATTTGTGAGAAGCTCCCAGCTGCTGCTGGTCCATGGCCCCACTGAGTATTGCTGAGTCATTGGGGATCTGCCTGTTCAACTTCACCAGGTAATGCCAAGTCATTTTCCAAAGGAAGGGCACCAATTTACGCTCCCACCAACAGAGGATGGGCGTTCTAGTTATCCACACGTGGCATCCTCTAACTTTGTAAATTTTTGCCGAAATAGTGGATGTGAAATGTTATGCTCTTGATTACACATGAGAATAAGCAACTTTTCAGAAACATACGGTCATTTGTAAGTTCTATATTGCGAAATGTCTGTACATGACTCTTGACTACTTATCTGATAGAGTTCTATATTTTTCTTTTTGTAAGAAATTATTTATATATTCTGGACACAAATCCTTTATATATGATCAATATATTCCCTCCATTTGTCCTTTGAAGAGAATTTTATTTACTGATTCTTCCTCCCAGTGATATCCCAGTTGACACATTAGTGTCTAATTAGGAAGCTTCTAATTAGTTTCTAATTTCTTGCCACTCCCATATGAACCATTTCAGCACCATCAACTTCTCAGAATAATTTAAGAAAAGATATATGTAAAGAGCAGACTGAGGCCAGGCACGGTGCCTCATGCCTGTAATCCCAGCACTTTGGAAGGCCGAGGTGGGTGGATACCTGAGGTCAGGAGTTTGAGACCAGCCTGGCCAACATGGCGAAACCCTGTCTCTACTGAAAAATTACAAAAATTAGCCAGGCCTGGTGGTGGGTGCCCGTAGTCCCAGCTACTCTGGAGGCTGAGCCAGGAGAATCAGTTGAACCAGGGAGGCAGAAGTTGCAGTGAGCTGAGATCACGCTACTGCACTCCAGCCTGGGCAACAGAGCGAGACTCTGTCTCAAGAAAAAAAATAATAAAAAATAAATAAATAAATAGAACAATTAAAAAAGAGAAGACTGAGGTCACTGGGCAATCGCCTGAGGCCAGGAGTTCAAAACCAGCCAGCACAACATGGTGAGACCCTGTCTCTCAGGGGGGGAAAAAAAAAAAAAGGACCATTTGGTGCATAATGAACAATAAAAAATATAATACACATTCTTTTTTTTTTTTTTTTTTTCTCGAGACTGAGTCTCGCACTGTCGCCCAGGCTGGAGTGAAGTGGCATGATCTCAGCTCAGTGCAACCTCCACCTCCCGGGTTCAAGCGATTCTTCTGGCTCAGGTCCCCAAGTAGCTGGGATTACAGGCACCTACCACCATGCCTAGGTAACTTTTGTGTTCTTAGTAGAGATGGGGTTTCACCATGTTGGCCAGGCTGGTCTCAAACTCCTGACCTCAGGTGATCCACCTGGCTCAGCCTCCCAAAATGCTGGGGTTACAGGCGTGAGTCACCGCACCTGGCCCACATTCTTTTAATCAGATCTTATTTGCCAAGCTGACTGATGGATAGAATTTACTCATGCATTCATTAATTCAATAAATGTTTCTGGTTCTAAACACTCAATTTGGTTCTAGGGATGCAGCAGTGAACAGACAAAGCTCCTGTCCTCTTGGAGCTTATATTCTAGTAGAGGAAACAGACAATAAACAAGTGAGCAAATAAAAAAATTAAATTGTAGTACACACTTTATAGTGTGTGTTACACACATTTTGTTTTTCTCAACAAAAACACATGCTGAGAAAGTGATTAAGGGCATCAAATCTTTAGGCGTTTGGGAGCATGAGGGTAGGGTGGTTCGACATGTATCTGTGGCATTTGTATACCTGAGCTTGAATTTTAGATCCACCTGCTACTAGCTGTGTCACAGGGACATTATTTAACCTCTCTGTGCATCCTCACCTGTAAAGTAAGGATGATTTATTACTTACCTCATAATATTAATGTGAGGATTATATGAGCCTAGAACATACTGAGATCTCAATAAATACTAGCTATTGTCATCTGGAGAAACAGAACATTTTATTCTTTACTGAAGGGATTTTCCACATGAGCACATTAATAAAAAGCCTCTTGGAAATGTATGGGAAATGGCATCATTCATTCAATGTGTACTGAAACTTGATTCATTCCAGGCCCCGAATCATGCATAAGAATGGCTTTTGTGTATAACAGTATGTCTTGGCTTTTAATTTTTTTTTAGTAAGTATTTTCTTTGTAAAAATTGTTATCTTTAGAAACACAGGTTTTCATTTCTCTTCCACATATTTAGAACCAGTGGCCACCCCTCAGAATGTTGCAATGCAAACACAAGCGTGCACAGCTTTTCTTCTGAAGACAGCGTGTGTTTCTCCAGCAAAATGGTTTATTTTAAAAGAATCAGAATGGCCTGACAGTATCCAACACTTCAACTGATGTAAAGGGGAACAGTTTTAGGGTAATTTCACAAGTCAGTCTTTCTCTCTCACACACACAGAGACATACAGAAACACAAACACCACTCACCAATTGTTTTGTAAACTTGCTTGCCTCCTGTATTTGCAAATTACATCAGCTTATTGACGTGGCTTATACTTTGACTAGAAGAGTTCATGTCCCCAGGCAGCACCTGCAACAAATACAGAATCACAAAACTAGGAGATTCCTTGACAAATATCTGGTATGAGATTACCCAAGATGGAGTGGGCCACAAATTCCTGGGAAGTAGGCAGGTGGTAGGGAAAAGGAGAGGAGGAGAAGAGAGGAAGAATTACTGCAATATATCCTGGAATTTATACTTTCTAACCATTATCTGTAAATGAAATAAATATATTTCACCTACATATAGATGGTTCTTTTCTAATGTATATGATTAATAAGCCATTCTATAAATTCATTTTACAGCATTTTAGGACTCATTAGGACCCTATTTTTGTAAGTATTTTCTTAACCAATAATTAAGTACCAATCCTATCATGCTGGATTCTAATGGTTCTCAGAGTGTGGTCATTAGACCAGCAGGATCACCTGGAAACTCGTTAGAAATGCAGATTCTAAGGCTGGGTGCAGTGGCTCATGCTTGTAATCCCAGCACTTTTGTTACTGGAAAGGGGTCCTGATCCAGAACCCAAGAAGAGACAGTTACTGAATCTTGTGCAATTAAGAATTCGGAGTGAATTCATAGAGTAAAGTGAAAGCAAGTTTATTAGAGAAGTAAGGTAACAAAAGAATGACTACTCCATAGGCAGAGCAGCGACATGGGCTGCTCGACTGAATATACTTATGATTATTTCATCATTGCATGCTAAACAATGGGCGGATTATTCACGAGTTTTCTGGGAAAGGGTAGGCAATTCCTGGAACTGAGGGTTTCTCCCCCTTTTAGACTATGTAGGATGACTTTCCGATGTTGCCATGGCATTCGTAAATGTATTGGCAATGCATTTGTAAACTGTATTGGTGCTGGTGGGAGTGGCTTTCAGCATGCTAATACATTATAATTAGCATATAATGAGGAGTGAGCAGTGAGGACCACTAGAGGTCACTTTCACCGTCATCTTGGTTTTGGAGGGTTTTGGTCGGCTTCTTCACCGCATCCTGCTTTATTAGCAGGGTCTTTGTGACCTTTATCTTGTGATACCAGTCCTAACCACCTCCTATCTCATCCTGTGACTAAGAATGCTTAACCTCTTGAGAATGTAGCCCAGCAGGTCTCAGCCTTATTTTACCCAGCCCCTGTTCAAGATGGAGTCGCTCTGGTTCGAATGCTCTGACGCTTCTGAGGTGGGAGGATCTCTTGAGCCTAGGATTTTAAGACCAGCCTGGGAAACGTAGTGAGACCCTGTCTCTACAAAAAATAAAAAAATTAGTTGGGCATGGTGGTGCGTGCCTATGGTCCCAGCTACTGGGGAGGCTGAGGTAGGAGGATTGCTTGGCCGTGGGAGGTCAAGGCTGCAGTGAGCTGTGATAACAAGCCTTTCCAGTAATTTGATCTGATTCATGCTATATTTAAATAAATAAGGCATCCTACTGAGAATTAATTGCTCCAGAAATAGTTTTTAGAAGTAGTTCCTAGAAAGGAAAATACTTACTCTTCTTTGGTCCTGGTAATAAGTGAGAACTGCTTTTAAAGCTACCCCAGTCCTTTGGTGACAACTTCCTTCTGTCAGTACACATGCTTCTGAAGGCCAGCCAATCAGCAACAGCCTCCCTCCAGGGACCATGCTTCTAAAGGTTTTTTAATCCCTAAAACCTCCCACCGCTGAGTCGGCCAACCTCCAAGTCCTGCACTCCCCAAAGCTCTACAGAGATCAACAGCATGCTGTGTTCACTTCTCCCACTGCCGAGCTGCTATAGAGCAGCGGCCTCTTCCTTCCACAACTCCATGGAAAAGCTGGATTCAGTCCAGAGGTCACCCCTCTGACACTTACAGGGGTATACATTGCAAACACATGAGGTGAGCCAGGTGCGAGGTAACGCTGAGTAAATGTGGTGACTTGGAGAGGCTGTCACATTGCTGTGACACATATACACACCACACGGGCCAAACCAAGCACATCAGCAGCTTTGTGGTCTACAGGCCATCAGTCTGCAACATCCAAATTAGCGCAATCCTTCATTTCATACGTTTAATTCATTTTAGGCAGTCCAGGAAGTATTAGGATTCTCTGGAGAGACAGAAAATTAAATATGCATATAAAATACTTATATATACAGTCATGAGCCTCATAATGATGTTTTAATCAATGATGAATCACAGTAGTGGTCCCAAAAGATTATATTATTACTATCATTTTCTTTTTGAGATGGAGTCTCACTCTGTCACCCAGGCTGGAGTGCAGTGGTGCAATCTCGGCTCACTGCAACCTCTGCCTTCCAGGTTCAAGCGATTCTTCTGCCTCAGCCTCCAGAGTAGCTGAGATTACAGGCACACCCCACCAGGCCCAGCTAATTTCTTTTGTATTTTTAGCAGAGATGGGGTTTCGCCATGTTGGCCAGGCTGGTCTTGAACTCTAGACCTCAAGTGATCTGCCCACCTCAGCCTCCCAAAGTGCTGGGATTACAGGCGTGAGCCACTGCACCCAGCCAGATTATAATATTATAATTTTACTGGACCTCTTCTATGTTTAGATACATTGCCTACAGTATTCAGTACAGTAATGTGCTGTACAGGTTTGTAGCTTAGGAGAAATAGACTGTACCATATAGCCTAGGTGTGTAGTAGGCTGGACCATCTAGGCTTGTGTAAGTACGCATGCTATGATACCCACACAATGATGAAATCGCCTAACAATGCATTTCCCAGAACGCATTCCCCTCATGAAGTGATGCATGACTGGGTATAGATATATGAGAGGGGATTTATGAGGGGGATTGGCTCTCACAATTATGGAGGCTGAGAAGTTCCACCACAGGCTGTCTGCAAGCTGGTGACCCAGGGGGGCTGGTAGGGTGCCCCAGTCCAAGTTCAAAAACCTCAGAACCGGGGAAACTGATGGTGTAACTCTCAATTGGGGACTGAAGGCCTGAGAACCAAGGGGCCAATGGTGCAAGTCCTGGAGTCCCAAGACTGGACAGGCTGAAGTTCGCATCTGCAAGGACAGGAGGAGGTGAATGTTCTAGGTCCTGGAAAGAGAGAGAGAAAGACAGAGGGAAAAAAAACGCTTTTCTCTCCTTTTCTGTTTTATCCATGCTCTCAGCTGCTTAGACGATGCCCACCCACACTGAGGGCGGATCTTCCCCACTCAGTCCACCAACTCATATGCCAATCTCCTTTGGAAACAGCCTCACAGACACATTCAGAAGGGATGCTTTACCAACTCCCTAGGTTTTTTGTTTATTTGTTTTTGAGATGGAGTCTCGCTCTGTTGCCCAGGCTGGAGTGCAGTGGCGCAATCTCGGCTCACTGCAAACTCCACCTCCCGGGTTCAAGCGATTCTTCTGCCTCAGCCTCCTGAGTAGCTAGGATTACAGGCGCCCGCCACCACATCAGGCTAATTTTTGTATTCTTAGTAGAGACGGGGTTTCACCATTTTGGCCAGGCTGGTCTTGAACTCCTGACCTCATGATTCGCCTGCCTCAGCCTCCCAAAGTGCTGGGATTATAGGTGTGAGCCACTGCGCCCAGCCCTCCCTAGGTATTTTTTGATCCAGGCAAGTTGACACTTAAAATTAAGCATCACACAGGGGAAGGGAATTGCCTGAGAGCAGAAACTGATCTAGTGACAGTTTAAACACAGCCCATTCCCATGCTGGTGCACTTTGTATGCTTTGAAAAGAAGGTAAAGGATTTCATGGCATCATAAAAAAATAACAATTATGCTTATATTGTCATTGAAACCATGAGGCATGCACGTTCTAGCTAAGGATATTGGCAAGTCATCGTTAGTTGTCTATGGATGAGCTAGAGTACCTAAACAGCATTTTGCCTGTCCAGATGGCCCCTGAACAACCTGAGTTTGAACTACATGGGTCCATTTATACATGGATTTTTTTCAATAAATATATTAGAACTTTTTTTGAGATTTGTGTCAATTTGAAAATACTTTCAGATGAACCTTGTAGACTAGAAATAATAAAAAATTTAAGAAAAAGTTAGGCATGTCATGAATGCATAAAATATGTGTAGATACTAATCTATTTTATCATTTGCTACTATAAAATATACACATATCTAGTACAGAAAGTTAAAATTTATCAAAACTTATGCACACACTTATAGACCACACATGGCACTATTGGAAGTCCAAAGAAATGCAAATATAAAGATGCAATATTAAACCATAACTGCATAAAATTACCTGTAGTACATGCTGTGCTACTGTAATGATTTCATAGCCACCTCCTGCTGCTATTGTGGTGAGCTCAAGTGTTGTGAGTATCCGCTTAAAACGCCCTGTGACGCTAATCATCTCAACATGAGCAATTGTTGCTCCAGTAAATTGCAGATCTCAATGGAAAGTGATCTCTTGTGGTTCTTGCATATTTTTCACCCTCTTTAGTGCAATACCGTAAACCTTGAATAACACCATGCCTCTACTGAAGCTGGAAAGGGTTCCAAGGAGCAGAGAAAAGTCATGACATCACAAGAAAAAGTTGAATTGCTTGATATGTGTCATAGATTGCAGTCTGCAGCTGCAGTTTCCTGACATTTCAGACGGAGGATTCGTCTTGTAAACAGACGTGTAAACTGATGGTATTGATACAGTACAGTACTGTAAATGTATTCTGTCATCCTGTGTTTTTCTTAATAACATTTTCTTTTCTGTAGCTTCTTTTATTGTAAGAATGAAGTATATAATACATATAACATAAAAAATATGTTTATGTTATTGGTGAGGATTCTGGTCAACAGTAGGTTATTGGTAGTTCAGTGTATGAGGAGTCAAAAGTTATACTTGGATTTTCTACTGTGCTGGGAGGTGGTGCCCCTAACTCGGCATTGTTCATGGCTCAACTGTATTTTTATTTTTTAAGCCAGGAGTTTCTCCTTGGGATTATTGTATGAATTGTAGTGAAGAAATGTTTATTTATTTGTGTGTCTACTGAGCATCTACTCAGGTTGTCTTGTGCTAGTCTGGGAACAGAAAGATAGGGAAGATGCATCCCTGTTCTCCAGTGCTCACAGCTGGAGGTGGGGTGGCAATGGAAGACATGCAGGGTTGGGGAAATCAGAAAAGGTTTCCCAGAGACAGTGACATTTGAGTTGGGTCTTAAAGCATACCTTCGCATGAGCCATGCAAAAAGAAATAAGAACTCTTGAGAAGTGCCCAAATTTTCCTGAAATGCACACATGGGAGTGTTCAGAATGCTGCAACCAGTAACAGGGGAGTGATTATATAAATTATGTCCTTATTAGGAAATGGCATAACACTGTAAAATAATATTGAAAGAAATTTAAGGCTGGGCGTACTGGCGCAGCCTGTAATCCCAGCACACTGGGAGGTGGAGGCAGGTGGAACGCTTGAGCCCAGGACTTCGAGACCAGACTGGGCAACATGGGAAACCCTGTCTCTTCCAAAAATACAAAAATTAGCCAGTCTCATAGCCTGGTTTCAAAATATATAAATAAATAAATAGATTAAAATTTAAAAACAAAGACGTAAACAAATTTATTAAAAATGCTAAAAAATGAATAAAAGTTTTAAAAAAATTTAGAAAGAGATTTAAAATGCAGGGAAATGTGTTTGACATATTACTAGTTGAAAAAACAGGCTTATCATTACATACAATTTTGGCATTTAAAAATTATTTATGTTTTTCTTCTTTTTTAGAGACAGGGTCTCTCTATGTTGCTCAGGCTGGAGTGCAGTGGCTATTTACAGCGCTGATCACAGTACACACAACGTTGAATGATTTTTCTGCCTCAGTTTCCTGAGTAGCTGGGGCTACAGGCTCAGGCCACCACACCCAGTTTTAAATTTTTGACTAGGTAATAATTCACTTAGTTCAAAGAGAAAAAAATTACAAAAAAGCACATAAGGAAAAGTTGACATCCCACCCCTCTTCCATCTTCCCACCCCTCACCAAAACTATCAATTGCCAAACAGGAAACCATATTATTAGTTTCTTGTGTGTCATTCTAGATAATTTCCTATGCATCCATAAATAATTGCAAATACAGAGTATTTTTCCTCCCCTTCCTTTTTGCACAAGTGGCAGTGTGCAAACGTATCATATACACATTGCTCTACGCTTTAATTTTTTATTTAATTATATAAAATTTACCCTATTCCTGGCCAGGCACAGTGGCTCACACCTGTAATCCCAGCACTTTGGGAGGCCAAGGTAGACAGATCACTTGAGGTCAGGAGTTCGAGACCAGCCTGGCCAACATGGTGAAACCCCATCTCTACTAAAAATACAAAAATTAGCTGGGTGTGGTGGCACACAACTACAGTTCCAGCTACTCTGGAGGCTGAGGCAGGAGAATCACTTCAACCCAGGAGGCGGAGGTTGCAGTGAGCTGAGTTTGCACCACCACACTCCAGCCTCGGTGACAGAGTGAGACTCTGTCTCAAAAAAAAAAAATAAAAATTCTATTCAGTTTTTAAACAGCTGTATAATACTCCATCATATAGATGCAACATTATTTAATTAGCCCTACTACTGGGCACTTATGCTAGTTTGTTGTTGTTGTTGTTTTACTATTAAAAATAGGGCTACAACGTATAACCTGGTGCTATTCGTTTCACACATTATAACTGTAAGATAAATTCCTGGAATTGCTGAGTCAAACATTATGTATATTTTCATAAATCTTGTCAAACTGCCCTCACAGATTGTATCAACATAAGCTTTCAACAGTGATGTATGCAAAGGTTTATTCTCCACCCTTACTGGTCTCCCCCGCAGCAGAGGTAGTGTCGAACTTTTGGATTTTTGCCAGCCTGACAGGTATTTCGGCGTAGTATTAATTTGTATTTCTTCATTTATGTGTAAAGTTGAGCATCTTTTCAAGTATTTGTAAACCACTTGGGTCTCCTTTTCCATTGCATGTATGTTATTTTTATAGGAAATGCTCATTCGTGTATTCATTCATTGACAGTGGACTACACGTGGACTTTATGTTGGACACTATAGGAGCTACTATAGGGTAGATGGGTAAACTTGAGAGACACAGCCCTTGCCCTCTCAGAACATGCAATCTGATGGAAGAGAATAATTTTGAGCTAGCTATTGAACATTTATGGAACACTTACATACATTTATCTATTTGTTCAACTATGTATGTAACTTATACACGGAAAAATGCTTGGCTATATACTGAAATTAACAGAAATAATTTTTGAGTAGAAGTGATTTTTTTTCTTTCCTTTGTGTTTTTCTGTATTTTTCAAGCTTTTGTAATGTATACATGTTATGTTTGATGTTAGGTAATTTCTTTTCTGTTTATTCATTGTTTAAGTTTTTCAAGGTTGGTTGGTTGGTTGATTTTTTTACAGGGAACATGTATGATTTTTTGCAATTAGAACAAAAGGAAATAAATAATAATAAGACATCATACATACACCGTTTACCTATGTTTTAGACATAAATAAAACACAGGAAAGAAGAGTTCTTTCTCTAGAGTGATGGTGAGTTTGAAGAGGAAGATGTAGAAATCCACTTTCAGAGCTGGGATTTGCTGTCATAAGTTCCAGCACAGGCCTTCACTCACCAGAAAAGCTGAGGACATGTCTCTCTTCAGCTGGGCAGCCTCTCCTGTCTCCAACAAGACAGGAATCCAACAGCTCTGAGTGCTGGAAATCTGGCCTCCGGATCCAGGCCTGGGAATTTCCCTTTTCTGATGCCAGCTTCAGGCCCAGTGTCTAAGGGCGACCCCTGTTGGTGGAACTTAAATATGCTCATTATTCGTAGGCTGCTTCTCCAAGGGTGGAGATGCTCAATTCAGTTTTAATTTTTTTGCGGGTCTGCTGGAAACCTTGAGGCCCACAGCCCACTCACACATTACCCTAACTACATCCTGCTTCCCTTTTCTCCTTGTCCCCCACCCGTCTACTCCAGGTTTCCCTGGACAACTGGGTCTAGAGGCTTGGCGTATGGAGCCACAGGTGTGGCCAACCTTTTAAACTGTAATAAGGCAGGCTGCTGTAGGGGCAGGTGCTGTCTTTGCTGATCAGCAGGTGGAGTGTGGAGGCCCTTGTTTTAGGGAAGAGATGTGGCATCCTGTCAGTAGACTGAGGATGCCAGACTTGGGCAACTTGAGGCAACAGTGAGCAGGCAGGCCGTTCTACTGCACAAGGATGTAGCTGAGGGGGCTGCATCCCACCTGAGGAAGGTGGGTTGGAGGCAAATGCGAAGAATGGAGGAAGGGCAGGCTTTCTGGGTGGCAGGTCACACCATTGATGGGCATTTCCCTTCTCTCTGGAGACTCTCTGCTGGGAGATTTCAGCAAGAGCCAGAAAACCAACACAGCCTTTCTTGACCAGCTCTTTCCTGTCTCTGCATTTATAAGAGCAAGACCTTGGATTGGGGAAGTGTGGGTAGTAAATCCACCAGTGTCATGTTGCTATATTTATCCATAAAGAATTACCCGGCCCGCCCCGTTCATCACTGAGTGCTGAATGGCAGTGCTGCATGGAGAACTGGCTGGAGAATCTGGTTTTAGACATGCGGAGCCTGTTTGTAATTCATCAGCACTGCTCTTTCCCCCTGGGCATTGATTGGTCTGTGATAAAGAAAACTGGGTACCAGAGGAATGTGCTGAGCATTTCAGTGCTTTGAGAAAACATAACCAAGCACTTCTCAGGGCCCATCCCTAGACAGGACCCTGCCTTTACCACTTCATCTCCCAGATGCCTGTGGAGCCAGCCCCTCACCAGAGAGCTACCTGGCTCCACTCAGGCCTCAAATCTACTGTCTGTTGATGGAAAATCCTGCATGTCGTGCCAAGCAAGACTGATTCAAGGTCGACCTTTCTCCATCTGGGCCAAATGCCCAGCACCCCCAAACCCCTAACACACAACTCTTTGTGGGTCTGGTTTCTGGGAGCTCCTTAAGGAAGAAAAAAATAAACAGGAATCATGGTGAGGACTGGGGAGAGGGGCCCTGGGTAGGGGGGGCTCCATTTTATTCGGCTGGAAAGAAAAGGCTGGGGAGGAGGGCTTGCCATTGGATCCAGTTCATTACTTCCCAATAAACCAAAGAAGGGCTGAGAATCCTGACCACTATCCCCAGTAAGGATCAAGTTCTGCTTTCTGGAAGAGGCCTAGAGGTGGATTGCAGGACTTCCCGGTTTAACCAGGTGACAAAGGCTTCTGCTTCAGCCCAGGAGACGTGATCACAGACTTCCACAACTTCTGCCGACCACAGCCCGGCCTGAAAGTCCAGACTTAGATTCCCGAAGCTAGTGCGTACTGCACAGAACGGAGACCTTGCCTGAGGAGCTGGTTCTCAGAGAACACCGGCAGGAAGGAAGAAAGAAATGTATATTCTAGGAGGCCTCTGCTAACTGGGAAAGGGGGCTGAGTCACACTTTAAAAAGTGGAAGAGGCAGAGAGCAGGTATCAACGCCCTCATTTTACAGATTAAAACAAAACAAGAAAAACAAACACTCCTCACCTCCCTGCAAAAAAAAAAAACTGCCCTGAGACTCAGACAGGGGAAGTAGCTGGCCCTGGTCACACAGTAGGTTAGCGGCAGAGTTGAGAGGAGTCTCCATATGCCCTAGGGATGTGTTGTGATGAACTTTTCCTACTGGTACTGTTTCCTCCCACAGGGGAATGTCTAGACCAGCCGCACCTTCTTGCTTTGACCCTTCAGAACTTTGGCCTGTCCAGTTAAAGAGGCACAGAGCCCTCCTACCCGCAGGGAATGTTTCTAACTTACCAAGCACCTATTACGTGCTTAGAACTTGGACTTTCCTGATCTCATTTAAGCCGCACCATTCTAGTGAGGAAGCATCACAGAACCCATTTTCCTGATGAGGAAACTGAGGCTAGGAGGGGTTAAGATCCTGTACACAGTCGTAACTGGCATGTCTGAATCCAGTTTCAAACCAAGGTGGCTTTCAGTGAACACCCACGCATTTTCCGCTCGGATTAACTGCTAGGCCAATACCAAAATCTCTTTCTCAGGCTACTCTTTTGCTGCTGAGTTAAAAAGAGATCCTGAGACTTAGCCTGGGACCCCGACTCGCGGCGATTCTGTGGCAGGAGCAGGCCTTTTCTCCTGTCCTCCACTGCCTCTTTGCCTCGGAGGACGCCCCTGGGCGCGAGCGGGGCACGGGCGATCCTGGCTCCTTAGAGGCCCGGGGACTTGCTCTCCGCGGTCCGCCGCGGCCGCTCCACCGAGTCCTGGCCTCCAGCGCCCTCACCTGGCTGCTGCGGGCGGGACTCCGCGCGCCCGGGCTCCGCGGGCTCGGGTCTGCGTCTCCTAGAGCTGCCGCCAGAGCCCGCCCCGGTCCGGCCCGGGCGCAGGGCCCCCGCCCCACTTGGGCAAGGCGGGGGCGCGTGGAGGGAAGCTTCATCGGGGCGCGAGGGAGGGAGCTTCAGTGCCGCGCGGGCGTCAGGGGCTCTGCGGGGGAGGAGTCAGTAAAAGTGGCTATAAAAGCGACCTCTCCGGCTGACGGCCGGGGAGCTAGCGCTCAAGCAGAGCCCAGCGCGGTGCTATCGGACAGAGCCTGGCGAGCGCAAGCGGCGCGGGGAGCCAGCGGGGCTGAGCGCGGCCAGGGTCTGAACCCCGATTTCCCAGACTAGCTACCACTCAGCTTGCCAAAGCCCCGGGAGCTCGCGGCGCCTGGCGGTCAGCGACCAGACGTCCGGGGCCGCTGCGCTCCTGGCCCGCGAGGCGTGACACTGTCACGGCTACCGACCCAGAGGTAAGAGGGCCTGGCTGGGGGCGTCAGGGATGAGTTGACGGCCCATGCCACGGAAGAGAGGTAAGAAGCGGGGACCCGCGCCTCCACCCGGCACAGAGTAAACGTTACCCGCCTCAGTTTCTGTTTGTCTGTCCACCCTGTGCTGTGCAGTCTACCTCTGTCTGTTTGTCCATGCGTCTGTTGATGGGCACACGCCCCTGGCACTGTCCTCTGTGGGATTTCGCTGAGATCTTGTGATGCTTTACAAGCTGCAGGTGCCGGGGGGCGCTGGAGTCCCCAGAGGGCATCCAGAGGGGGCAGACTCCTGCTTTCCGTAGATTTTCCCCCTTCTGAATGGCACCGGGGGCTTGCGCCCGGGAGAATGTCTCGCCGAGAAGGGAGTACCACAAGAGTCAGGTCTCGGTGTCCTGCCGACTGGGAGCCAGCTCACCCCGAGCTCTAGCGGGCGTGCGCCTAGCAACAGGTCTGCGCCCTGCTGCTCCTGCCTCAGCACGCTCTTCCTCCCAGTTTCCCTCGCCTCCCAGTGCCTCCGGGACAGCGCTAGGCACCCAGCGACGCGCTGGCGCGGGGCTGAGCTGAGGCAATTGCAATGTTAGATGAACCCAGGGGGCTCTGCTGATGTTTAGACTGAGACTCCAAACGTGGCATCGCTGGAAGAAGGTTTGGTGGTCCCTGGCAAAGTACGTCGGCTCCAAGAAAGGTCGCGTTAGGTTGGGAGGAAAGGCAGAGAGTCCTGGCAGAACGCTGGCCAGGTCTCCAGCTCGCCGCTCTGGGAACGAGGGCCAGTGACATTCTGGAATGGACCCCACGGGATGCGTGTGCTCATGAGAGAGGAGTGCTGTGCGCCCTGGGTCCTCAGCCGCAGACACTCTCCGCGACAGCCGCTGTTCCCCAAGGGTCGGACGCTACGGCAGTCCCAGGAGCTCCGCCAGCGGCCGGGTTTGAGGTCCTGAGTCCTCCAAGCAGCCAACGCTACCCACAGGTGAGAGCTCCCTTTAAAAACTAACCCTCTGATGTGTGAGCCAGTGCCTGGCTGCAGCCCCATCCCAGGAACGGTGAGCCGGGGAGCGCGTCTCTCCATCCCTGCGGTCTGGAAAGTGATCCAGGGAGCGCCCGAGGGCGGGGAGCCGGCGGCTCTGCGTGCCCAGGCGCGACGCCACCATGGACAGCTCCCAGCCACTTCCTCCATTCGGGGTCTGTGGCCCTGGGTCTCCGGGGAAGTCGTGCGCTTTCTTCCCAGACCCAAGGCGTTGGGGCGCTGGGAAAGAGGAAAGGGATTGATAGTCCTCGGGGGCCCTCGGTATTACCACTCAGGAGGCAGCCCAGCCCTCAGGAGTCTGTGGTTTGTGACCAGGTCCTAGCTGAGCCGGCAGTTCTGCAGGACCTCCCGGGGTCACGCTGTGGTTCTCTGGCTTTTCTATGACAGCACGGAGACCCCTCAGAGCTGTTAGGAAAGTACGGCCCCTGAGAATCCGACCCAGGCAGTGAGATAATGCCAGATACAATTACGCCAGACATAAGTAGGGATCCAGCTCAAACTGTTTTCTGTGTAGGGCACGAGTTCATGTGTTCCATCAAATTAATTTATTTATTTAGTAAATATGGTATTAGGAGGATATATTAGTTTCACGATTAATGATAGAATGCAGAAGAAATCAAATAGACCAAATTTATAGAGAATGATCGGATGCATTTGCAAAAGCAACTATGCTGTTTTCTGATCCTAATAGTTTTGTTCAAAGCCCATGACATTCTTAAAGCAATTTCCAAAGGCTCCTCTTTAGCCCAGTAGATGACTTTTCAAGTTGGTCACTTGAAACAGGGTGGAAAAACCTGTAGGGTTTAATCTGCGCATCAAATTAAAGATGTCCCTCCTCTGGTAAGAAATGACACAGGACGGGGCTCTTTTTGTCATTTCCACCCATACCGAAGTGTGTATCTTCCTTTATTTTAAAATTACAAGAAACACACGTCTGCTTTTGTTTGTGACTGACAAAGGCGGATGGAGAATAAAAACAAACACCTCTTATAAAACAAATTTTGAGACAGCATCTGTGACTTTGGGAAAGTTGCTCAAATGTTTTGTGCCTGTTTGCTGATATGTAAATTGGGAATAACAATCCCATCTTGCAGGGTTGCCATGAGAATTACAGTAATTGGTACAATGTAAAGCATTTAATCCAGTGCTGAGCACAGAGAAATCTTTTTAAATGGTAGCAATTACAGGTATATTTTAAAGACAGTTGTGCATTTCTTTTGAATTATGTTCACCATCCCTTTGCCCTCTCTCTTAACCTAGTAACTGTTTGATAGGGACTCCATCTTTAAGCTATTTTTGCATCCGAGAATTTGTTGATGGAATTGATGAAAGTGCTGGAGTTGATCACAATGCAAAAAAAATTCTTATTTAAAGACAAATGGAAGAACTTTTATGTGATAAAAATCAGTCAACTGTTTCCCCCTACCTACGCTACTTGGAGGAAAGATAAAAGTGAGTTGTTTTCAAAATATTATCACAGCCCTCTGGTTCAGATGATCAATTTTTCCTGATTGTTCTCTCACAAGAATGCAAGGTCTTCTAAGAGGCTTTGTTGTCTTTCTGCCAGTGAAGTACTCTTGGGTATTGATGGAGAGTGGCCTCCAAGGCCTGGTTTCTAGATCACTCCAGGATGAAATAGGGGTTAGCTTTATGGAGTGGAACTTCGCCCAGGGTTTCACTGAGTGGTCATTGCCAAGCAGGAAGCACCTTACTTCGTGCTTGAGCCTTGCTTAGGTGTGAGATTCTGAACAAGACACTTGCTCTGCCCAGAGCAGTGGGCACTTATTTGATCCCAGCTGGACTGGAGGGTCCCCTCCAGCTCTGCATTTCAGGGTTCTGTCTGGTAGACATCACTAATACCTGACACACCACAGAAGTTTGGAGAATGGAATTGTATAGCACCCAATCTTCCAGTTAGAGTTTTTTTTTTCCCCACAAAAGTGTGTGTGTGTGTGTGTGTGTGCGCGCATGTGAGTGTTTTTATCCCTGTCAGTTTTACATTCTGGTGCTCTTAGATTTTTATTCTTCTCCTCCCTCTGCTCTTAATAGCTCAGAAGGAATCTTAGCTTCTTCCATCTAAAAGGATTGGGGCCGAAGAATACATGCTACAGATGCTCAGAATCTTTCTATGAGACTGCTGGTGACACGAACAGAGCAGGAGGACATGGGGCCTTGGATGACCTTGAATTCCTGGCTGTCTTCTGTGGACTCCCATGCAGATTCCAGTTTCCAGCATACACTTGGCTTTCTGGTAAGAAAACTATTGAACTACAGGACACTCTTGGAGTGAAGGGCCAGTGAGGGGAGGAACTGTCATGAGAAGTGGTAGAAACGAGCTCTTCATCAGTCCTGTGGCATTCTGCCTGTTGCAGCAGTGTCTGAGTCCTCAGGACAGACAGAGCAAATGGCAAGAGTGGCATTCAGTGGGGAAGGCCAGCAGAGTGAAAGGGGTGAATTCAAGTATTCTCATCAGCCTCCTTTGAAGCCTGCTGCTTAAGTGACCTCTTTTTAGTACCTTCTGTGATATTGGCAAAGCTTCGCAATTTGATGGATTAAATGCAATTTGCATTTGCAGTTATAGCTCAAAAGAGAAATGCAAACATGTAGGTTGGGTTCCTAAAGGGGAACGAAGTTACATTTGTGAGCTGCATCCACAAGACTGCATATCTTTGGAAAGTCTGGACTACACATCTCTTTCTATATGATGGCACATACCCAGATGTTTGATCTTATCAGGTAAAGCATCAGCTATCTCTCACTGCTTGGTTTTTACCATTATCTGGAGGCAGTTTCAGTTTCCTTTGAACAGTGCATAGGAAAGGATCACATTCTTACTCTCTTGTATCTGGTTGGGTTGGCAGGAGTCTGGAAGTGGCAGTGGGTACCAGGGGAGACTTCTCAGTGCTGGGTTCCTTTCTACTGTTTTGCAAGCTATTCAGCTGGGCCTGAACCTCGTTTCCCTAAAGTCTGGCATGTGGAAACTTTGCTAATTTGAGTAGGATGGTGACTATCATGGTGAATTTTATTAACATCTGCACCTCTTCGCTTTAGTCACTTTCTTTAGGGGCCATCTTATCCTCTCTGGCAGGCCCCCTAGTCCTTTTTCTCTGTGTGCCCTGGCACCAGGCTTTGTTCAAGCTTGGTTCTTCAGAAGGGAGGCTGCCTGCAGAGAAATGTCATCAAATATACATTTGCTGTCTGCTTAGTTCCCTTGGTGTCAGGAAACACACATGGCCACCCAGAGGGAGAGGAGCTGCTACTCCTCTCTGCCCCCTATTTTTTAGGGCCTGTCCCTAAAAAAGGCTCGGCTTGGCTCCAGGAATCTGAATCCATCCTTCCCTCCCCACCCCTTGCAGCTGAGTGAGCCCTGGGGAGCACAAGTAGGCAGGCCTTCCTTGCACAGGCACCTGCTCAGAGCAAGGAGCTGGACAGCCTGGCTCCTTGCACTGGGATATCTTTGAGTCTTCTGGAAGGGCAGTCATATCAGGGGTTTAGATGCAACTTCAGTTTAAAGTGCTTTGCCCAGACTTTGAAACCCTTTGAAGACCAGGTCTTTGAAAGCCCTGTGAATTTCTTTCTCTCCTGTCAGGAGGAGAGCTGCACCATTAGACATTTTCTGTGACGGAGAAAGCGCATCTAGATAGTTGTTCTGGCAAGGAAGGTGTCCATGCCAGATTGCTGTCTCACCTGTTTTTAGACATCACACAGAGCAGGGAGGGCCACAGGCTTCCCCAGGAGCCTGCTGCACTCTTTGGCCCTCTCTGAGGTGAGGAGTTCATGCTGTTCTCCAGAGTCTTTATGGCTGTAAGGTATGCACCCAGCCCTTGGGACGAGGAAAGTGCAGTGGCCTGGAGGACAGGCACATTTTTCTGTGGCTCTGCCAGTCAGGAAAGATGGGCGCCATTGGAGTGTTCCTTGGGGACTGCTTACTGCATACTGTGACTATACTCCTTGCCTGGACTATCAGCCAGGACCCGGGCAGGTTCCTTGACTTCTCTAGTCTTTTGTTTAGGGGTTAGGTTAGACCAGTGCTTCTTAGACTTAAAATATGCCAACAACTCACAGGGGCACGTGTTAAAGTGAGAGTTCTGATTTGGCAGATCTGAGGTAGGGCCTGAGAGTCCACATTTCCAACATGCCCCCAGGTGATGCTGCTGGTGCACAGAGCTGCCTTCAAGTCATGGGGGCCTATGTCATTATGACATTGACGACTTTCTGTGATTCTGATTCCAATTCTTTTTGGTGTAATTTAAGTCAGTTCCTGTTGTCCGAGTTGAGGAAGCCCAGCTGCTCTGTGCCCTCCTAATGACCTTATAATGACCCTTAAAATTCTTGGAGATAATTATTGTCACTCCTAAGCCATCTTATCAGCAGACTAAATATCTTGGCCCCCTTTAAGTTTCCACTTTTCCCTGTCATAATAAATTTTCCAAAGCCCTCTGGACCAAGCTACTTTTAAGCACAAGATCGTTGTGCAAATGGCAATTTATCTTTGCCTGGCAGAGGCATTTGAATGTAATTTTGGTGGTATTAAGAGATCACTTAGGGAATTTCATCTAACTCTGGCTCCAGACACTGAGAATGGATGTTTACATTTAAACAACTTTTTTAGACTCCAAAGATCGCAATTTCTTCTTTTTTGAACCTGAAAATGAAATTTAAGGCCCAATTATCTTCCTCAACCCCCTCCCTGTGGGACTCCTGGGATGATGAATTGGTCATCACCGGTACATTCTGGGTAGCCCAAGATGCTGGTGTGCCATTGCATTCTGTCACCCACCACCACAATCGGAAGCAGAAAATAAGTTGAGTACAAGTTTTTGATCATCTTCTATGAGGCAGGCCCTGAATGAGTCACTGAGAAGGCAGTTGAATACATGGTCCCTGCTCTCAAAGAGCCAGCAGCCTGGTGAGAGGACAGACATCCCAGTCAGAAGTTGTCATACAGGGTGATGAGGGCTAGGACAGATTAGTCAAGAGGAGTGGAGGGCAGGAGACCTGCTGGAGAAATGAAGAAGACCATTAATTCAGCCAGAGGAGATCCGAGGAAGCTTCACTGAGGCATATGAGGAGAGTCAGAAGCTCAGAAAGGCCTAAACCCCTTACTTCCTGCAACCTTTCAGGTGCATGAAGTTTCTTACCTGCCTCAGATGCATAAGCTCCCTTACCTGTCCAGGTACATAAGCTCCCTTACTTGCATCATGTGCACAAACTCCCTTAACTGCCCAGACTTTGGGCTACACTGGGCGCGAGAGAGCGCTTCTGAGCAGCTGTTAGACCTCTTTCCTTTAGGAGACCTTTAGTCTTCTAGACTAGTAACTTAAAAATTACTTGAACCACAAAATGCTTTTTTTCCGATAAAATCTTAGTAAATCCAATTTAAAAACTAGATAAGAAGTGGCTGTGGTTGGGGGTGGGAGCTGATTTTTGTCTTGAGGTCTCTCAAAAATTTCCACAGAGCTCTGTGGGTTCCAAGGAGCACACTCTGAAAACTTCGGTCCTGGGTCATTTCATTTTGCTTTTGGCAGTCATATCAATAGTGTTAGCTTAGTTTTATTGTGGTTCGTGTTGCTGTGTCTTTTTGTTTTGTTTTTGTGACAAGGTCTCACTTTTGTCACCCGGGCTGGAAAGCAGTGGCATGAAGACAGGTCCCTGCAGCCCCAACCTCCTAGGCTCAGGTGATCCTCAAGCCCCCAAGTAGCTCGGACTAATTTTAGCTAATTTTTTAGACTAATCTTAACATTTTTGTAAGGATGAGTTTTCATCGTGTTGCTCAGGCTGGTCTTGAACTCCTGAGCCCAAGATATCTGCCCACCACTGCCTCCCAAAGTGCTGGGATTACAGGCGTGAGCCATTGCACCTGGCCTGCTATGTCTTTTTAATATTCTGGATGTCTTGCTGTGTGTGTGTGTGTGTGTGTGTGTGTGTGTGTGTGTGTGTGTGTGTGTTGTGTGTGTGTGTGTGTGTGTGTGTGTGTGTGTGTGTGTGTGTGTGTCCATCAACAATTTTCAGTGAAAATTGAAAACCAGAATTAAAATTAAAAACGGAAATCTGGAATTATCGCGTGTGTGATAGTCCAACAAAGATGGGGTACATGGAAGACCAGTGGGAAGGACTGTATATGATAGGTGCAGGAAACTCCAACTTGTAGCTGAGCATGGAACGGACAAACAAAGCTGTGAGCTTTTTGCAAAAATAGGCTTCTTATTTACAACCTGGTCTGTTAATCTTGTTAAACCTCCCAATATTTTTTATATAAAAGCTGGTAAGGAAAAAGAAATCTTATTTTCAGGGTTTAAAATTTGGCAAGTTCTATCCAGGATCTTGCATCCTTTTTCATTGATGTCAAAAAGCCAAATTTGATTGACTGCAAGATGTTTTGAAGGTGGGGTTTGAAAAGAGGAGGCAAGTTAGATAGAGAGGAATGGAAGAGCTCTGCTGCAGAGGCGCAGGGTTGGGGGTGGTGGCTCCAATTTTTAGCTGTGGCTTCTATCTGCCTCCTACAAAGCTCTCCTCAAGGGAGAAAATGATACCCTGAATGGGATAACACCCGAAGAGAGGCTGCCCCTCGCTGATGGGTGGTCCCAGTCCTTAGAAAGGGAACTGAAGAGCCCCTTCTGGGCCTGGAGCCAGCTCTAAAAACATAATCATATGAATTATTGAAGATGGTGAGAGTAAGGCTTGTTCAGTCTAGAGAGTTTAGACAACACCTTCACCTCTGGAAGAACCCTGCTAGATATGTGAGGAACTCTAGCAGAGGGAAGGGGCCCATGGCAGATGGGTTTCCCTCCAGGATGGGCATTTGCAGCTGCCTGGGGCTCCTTCTGCTGGCCATACCGAAACACTTGCCCTGGACAGTGTCAAGGAAGGCTGAGTGTTGGTGGGTGATCAGCAGCATCTCTTTCTGGGGGGATCCAGCCTCCTGTCCGGAGGCCTTTGCATCAGCCCACATCACCACAGCAACTGGAACATACTAAAACAAAGACCGACTCCCAGACCTTGGGATTCAGTGTCTCTCTCTCCTACTTCCTAGATTTTTCCTCAAAGCTGGACTTAGGTTGGCTCCTTGATGGTGCTGATCTCTTAGCACTGGTAGCCACAGATGCCGGTTTCTGAAATTCCATGGAACTGTCTTAGGGGGCTGGCCCGTGGTGAACCTGAGCCATCCACTTGTACACAGTGGCTGCTGCCTGGGCTCTCACCGTGTGTGGGCCCTTCTTCTCTCCAGCTTCCAGAGGAGGCAGTGGTATCTGCAGGTAGGAGACAAAAACACTAATGCTCAGAGTTACAGAGGTGATACAGGCTGATGCCCTTGGGTGTCTGTCTGACTCCTAGTCCAAAGCATTACTTGTTTGCCTTCTCTGGAGGACTCTTGTCATGCCGTGAGGGACTTATTCCCAGCTTGGTCTCCTCAAGCCCCCTAAAGGCTCCCCTCAGGAGTCCTACTGAATCCTGGGTCTCCAGTGCCTCCCAGGCCCCTGTCGGTGTGCAAAGTCATGCTCCTTCTTGTAAAGAACAGTAGGAATGAGCCCCAAAAGGAGTGCGTAGGGGAGCTAGTTTGGGTGAACCATTAAAAAAAATTTTTTTAAGGCCGGGTGAGGTGGCTCACACCTGTAATCCCAGCACTTTGGGAGGCCGAGGCAGCCAGATCACTTGAGGTCAGGAGTTTGAGACCAGCCTGGCCAACATGGTGAAATCCTGTCTCTACTAAAAATACAAAAATTAGCCAGGCATGGTGACACATGCTTGTAATCCCAGCTACTCCAGAGGCTGAGGCAGGAGAATTGCTTGAACCCAAGAGGTGGAAGTTGCAGTGAGCCAAGATTGCGCCACTGCACTCCAGCCTGGGCAGCAAGAGTGAAACTCCAAAAAAAAAAAAAAAAAAAAAAAGAAAAAAGAAAAACATTTCTTTTAGAAGAAACTGGTGGTTTATGACAAGTCTATTTCAAAGCTGATTGTGTTACAGGCTCTGAGTAATTCACTGTTATGCTAGTTTTCCAAAGGTTTGAGTTCAGGAAAACCGCAAACATAGTGGCTAAGTACTTTTCCTTTCCTTTCCTTTGAAAACCCTGTTTATTTTCAGAGGCATTTAATCCATATGTTTTAGATCCATTTCCATGTTACTCAGCAAAAGGTTGTTTTGCACCAACATTGCTGAGCCATGAGTGAGCCCACTCGTCTCTCTTCTGCTCCAACTGGTGCTTGCAGCTGAGCCGCATGCTCATGGCCAGACAACTCTAAAGCTTTATTAGACACAAGGAAACATAAGCACTAGAGGCAAAAGAAAAATCAATAATATTGACCTTATCTTTATTTAGAATTTTGATATTTCATTCATCGTGAAATTGTTGGTGCTGATTTTGGTTTTTAAAGTGTTGCATTGCACTATTCTTTATAGCAATGATTGAGTTTTTTGGTGGCCTCTTCAGTTTTGCACCCAAGGCGAGTGCCTCACTTATCTCACTCTCATCCTGTCTCTGGTAAACACCCACCTCCAGGGCCCATTCTGTTTGGAAGGTTAACATCCCAGTCGGTGTGGGTTCTGCTGTGGTCTCCCAGGCAGAGATCAGTACCAGAGACAAGGCAGACAAGACCTTTGGTGATGCTAAAGGCTCCTCTGAGCCCTGTTGATTTGAATTTGGGGTGTGGGACTCCCAGAGAAAGTGGAGAAGAGAGGAACATGTGTCCTCTTCAGACTTGGGATCTGACATTGCTCTCTTCCCTTCTCCCTTCCTTCCCTTCCTTTTCGGAGAAGGCAGGAATTGTGGTGCTCTGTAGTAGAATATTTTGCAAATTTTGCTGGGCTGATGTGTCACTAGTCTGTGACCACTTAAGAAACCACCGAGTTCATCAGATTTCTCAATTCAGTTCCTGTAGTGAGAGAGAAAGCAGTTGGAGGATTTCGGCTTTGGGATTTCCATATGCAGAGATTTCTTCTTGCTTAAATGATTTTTTTTTTTTTTTTTAAATAAAAGGGCATGGCCATCTCAGTGGTGTCTGTTTGGTTGGTAGCTTTGAAGAGGCTTGGAGATTCCTCTGACCACATAATTGTGGGTTATGTGTGTGCCTGAACTTTCCAGGTGACTGAGAAACAGCTGAAATCTGTTCTACATTTTAAAATCACGGTGTAATGTTACAAATGGTAACACATTAACATATCCTGGAATTTTCTGAGAATGACCATGTAGTGAAGTTCATTTTTACTTTAAACATCTCCATATAAAATTTATTTAAATAAAAAGCTATTTTTGACATACAAAAAAGATGATACTTCCGTTGAATCTTGCATAATAAGCATGAACTCGAGCTTCTGCTCTGGTGAGGTTGTTTGAGGACATCACCCCTCTGAGCTCAGGGGAACGAGGGGCAGAGAGGCAGAGTCACTATTTGAATAGAGCCCTGCTCATGAAGGGCCCTTAGTGGCCATTGTGGGATACGTGGTGCAGAAGTCTGTGGTTTCCCTCTGGAGATGGCTTCTCATCTCAGCCACGTCCCAATACAATAAAGAGTCCTTTCTTCATTCAGAGACAGGACCCCTACTTGGCTCAAAGGCAGAGACTTTTCATGTTCTGTTTTACTCCCAAGGGCTAGCACATAGTAGGTACTCAAATATTTTTTAAATATTCAAATGAATGAGTCCTGCATCTGAACACCAGCCCCCCAAGCATGTGCATTTCTCACTACATTTGATGTTGACTCTCGTGTATTCTGCTCTGGTATTTGAATGAAACTAAAGCCTACTAGTCAATTTCTCAGAGATCTGTACTCCTGTGGCTTTATGGTTATTTCCATCAACATCATTAATATTCAGTGTTTATTGGGCAACTAAAACATTCAGACTCACGCAGACAGCATTGCATGCATCAACTTATTTAAACTTCCTGACAACTGTAAACAAGACATTGTCCTGTTTTGCAGATGGAGAAGACTCAGTGAAGCTGCATCACTTATGCAGCTCCAGGTGGAGGTCACTCGGCTCAAGGTGGTGGAGTTGGAACTCAGACCTATGTCACCGTGAGTCCAAAAGCTCTTCATGATAACTAATGTTGCTCGAATCTTGAATTTTGAAAAAGCATGTTGGGGGAATATTAGAATTCACAGTAGATCGGACTCATAGAACAGTATTCATAGAGTTGAATTCATTGAGAGTAATTGCAACCCGAATGTACTCATCGTTGACCCACCAATTCTTTCTAGACACATGGGTTTCAGAGATGACTCCATTGCATCTCCCTGCAGTGGAAAAGCTCACAGTTTAGTTGAGGAGACAGACATACATTCAACTACCTACAATCCATTCTGTAACAGAGGCATAAACAAAGCAATATGGAAGCAGTACAAAGTGATGGTAAACTACTTTGCTGGGGAAAGAGACAAGGTAACATGGAGGAAGTGATATTTGATTGGGCCTTAAAGAAAAGTACAGTTTCTCCCAGGCCAGAGAATGGAGGGTTAAGAAGGAAGGAATATCCTGAACTGAATGCAGAGGATTATAAAAAAAAAAAAAAAAAAAAAAGATATTTGGAGAAGAACTAGAAGTTTCCTGTGGCTGGAAATGAGATCATAAAAGTGGGGCAGGGCTGTAGAACCTTAAAAGCTGAGTCAGGGAGTTCAGCTTTTCACCTGAGTGAAGTGTGTGATCAGTCGGTGGGTGTTAGGTCCTTGTACCTGGTGGCAGGTATCTAAGGTTGGGCTTGTCTTCCTGCCTCCCAAGGGTGGTGTTCTTGGTAAGAAATACATTCCAGAATCCCACTTCTCACTCTAGATTAGCGGATAATGTCACTGCTAGGGCTCAGTAAATACCCTTCGGCAAGAAGGATAACTGCACTCCCGAAGTGAATTGTTGGTACCGGGGTAATAGGGCCCAGAAGGCGATAGATAGAAGATTAAATCAGGGACATTTCAGGGGTCTTGTGGCTCGAGTCGCTGCCAACATGAGGTTTCTTCCCGCTGCAAGTAGAGCCTCCAAGCCCTTGAGGAAAATTTTCTGAGGCTCGTAATCCCAGGCCCTTGTCTCACAATAGCCCTTTGGACAGATGCACCCCTGTTTCCTGTATCCAGCCTCAGGGCTGGGGTGAGGAGGGTTTATCCTGTGGCCTCTGTGCTGGCTTTTTGTGAGCTGTGCAGATATTACACTTTTTTCATAATTCTTCATGAATTCTCGGGCAAATTTCTAACTGCCTTGTTGACTGACCTGTAGCACAGGCGGTGGAGGGAAAGTGGGATAAAGGGACAGCATTTCAAGTGAGACTCACCTTTGGGGAGGAGGGAGTAGTCACCGCGAAGGATGCAGATTCAGCTCAAATTTCCTCAAAGCTTAACTGGATGAGATGGATACTCTGAATGCGGTCTGGTCTGCAGATGCGCCCTGGGTGATCTTCCATAGTCCTCATCTCTTCTCTGCACTGTAGTCATCATCAGACATTTGGGTGATTTTAGCAAACTAAACCCACCCACAAATATTCTTTTCGTGCCATCCCTGTACGTGGTCTTAAAGCAAATCTGAGTATGCTCACCAAGTAGCCAGAGGAGAGAAAGTCACAAAGGCTGGGTTCTGCCATTCAACAGAAACACATTAAATTCAGATCACCAATATCTCCAAGATGGTTCTAATCAGACAAAAAGAGAGAAACACGAAGTATTCCAGGAAGGGCCCCCTTAGGTTTTGTTGACTGCAAAATAAACTGTTCTCCATATCCTTTCTCCATCAGTTTGCATGCTCTCTACTTTATATCTTCCTTGGGTTGTAGAATATTAGAGCTGGCATAATGAACTGGGAAAGGGCATAAGCTTTGGAGCCCAACAGTCCCAGTTATAAATCTACCTCCTGCGCTGATTAGCTGCATGACTTTGGACAGGTTACTTCACCTTTCTGTGCCTCAGTTGCTTATCCATCCTCTAAAATAGGATGATTATATATTATTCTGAGTACTATGTGAACTAATACATGGCAACTTCTTAGAGTTATGATCTTGTACATATTAGGCATACAAAATAGCATGTCTCTTCTACTTGTCAACATAGCTGATTGAATTAGCAGACACTGTATGTAGAGATGGCCATGCTGTGACTTTGGGGAAATTTACAAACTTTAAACCTTTGGCAGGCTATGGGCAGTAGCCGGTCCTAGAACAAGCATCTGAATGGCCAAGGCATGTGCTGTAGTGGTCCCTTGCAGAGCAAGAGATTGTGTCTCCTCGGTGTGGTGTCTGTCAAGCTCAACACTCCATGAGATCAGGAACTAGTCCATCTCAGTCACCATTGTATCTTCAGAACTGAAACATTCAGGCATGAATGTTATCCTGAGAGGAGAGCTACTTACTAGCATTTCCTGAGATCTACTACTTACACTCACTTTTTAAGTGCTTTACATATATCGGTAGGACACAGAATAGAGAAAGGTAGTCCAAATCTTCTGACTTCTGATGAAAATACAGTTTAAGAAGTGTAAAAAGCAGACTTCCTAGCATCTCTGTGCCCTGGCTCAGAATATCACATTAAGAGGGTAAGCGTTGGAGCTGCAGATTTTGAGATCTGCATGGGTGGCAGCAGATTGGTGCAACAGTGAAATTTGAATGGCACAAACTCCTTGCCTAGCTTGGCTGTGTAATCTGTCCAATTATTTGCTTTCATTCAGGATGTCTTTCCCTCTTCTGCTCTCTGAAACTGGAAGATGTGGAGAGGCACATAATTAATTTGGGTGTGTAAGACCAACGCCCTCAAAGTTCCTTATTTACTTGTCATTATGCATAACTACACACATTATCGACATGAGGTTGAGTCTTCTGTGGTGGGTGTTTTTCTCTTACCCAAAGTAAAGGGGAGTGGTTACCATTGAATGGTGGAACTCTGGTTATCACAGCCGGGTTTCCCACAGGTAGGGTTACCCACAAGGCCAGAATAATTTATCACTAATTAAGGTTTTGGAAATGAAGCTTAGATGAGCCCTTCCTAAAATGTATTTCTCAGGAGCATCGCTTCCTTGAGCTGTCACTAGATATTCTGAGGTCAAACAAGTTTGAGACAAACTGGGCTAAACAAAGTTGACCTGTTTTCATTTTCCAAGGTCTTCTCAATGCCTTTGTAAACCAGCATGCACCATGTCTCTCAGGGAGAGGTGCATAGTGTACAGTATCTCCCAGACGTGTTGGTCTAGGGAATTCCCTTTCTATTTTCACAGAGGACTTTCTGAGACTTGGGTGCTGTGGGACCTATGTTGGGGAAACACTGAGCTAAATATTCATTAGTGGGATAGGATGAAAAACAAACACCACATGCAACTGGGCATCCCCGCCAGAAATTCTTAATAGGTGCTCATTACAGTTTTATTAACACTAGGGTCATCTTTGAACTTAAGTAGAATGCTTTTGTCAAGTTGTTTCTGTTATTTATGATTTTATTTTTAGGTCAAGGTGTTGCCGAGTGTGTTCCCGGTTTTGGGGATTTGAAAAGTGGGACAACTTGAGGTCAAAGACCCTCCAGCAGTTTATCTTTGCCTTTCTGTTGTCTGTGATTTTTATCTGGTTTAACCACAGATGACCTAGTAGTCCCGTTTGGCCTCTAAAGAGGGTTGTAGCTTGTTCCAAATGGTCCCAAATCAGAAATTTCTCCCTCACACAAAATAACAGTGAGCTTACGAACTTGTAGTATCCATATTCATATGACTATTTTTTTAACCAGAAGTTTTTCCTTTGCTTGTCTGACTCATTCACTCATTTATTCCCTCATTTAGCAGTTTACTGAAGTCAGCTTATAATATTGCAGAGGCTGCTAGGCTCTGGGGATGCAGCAGTGACCAAAATGAGCTGAGACCTGCCTGCATGGAGATTACAGTCTAGAGCAGTGCTGTCCAGGAGACATACAATGGGTGCAACATTTGGAATTCTGAGCTTTCTAGTAGCCCCACTAAAACAAAGTTTAAAAAGAAACAGGTGAAATTAATTTTAATAATATACTTTGTTTTCACCTCTACATCCAAAATATTGTCACTTCAACAGGTAGTCACCATAAAAAGTAATGAGATTGTTTACATTTTTTCATACTAAATCTTCAAAACTGGTATATATTTTCTGCTTACAGCATATCTCAATTCGGACCTGCTATGTATCCAGTGCTTAATAGCCACAGGTGGCTAGTGGAATAGTGTAGGTCTAGGGAGAGAGACAAATATAAAAAAAAAATGAAAAAATCACGGGCATATGTGATTCCAAACTGTGGTCAGTGATATGAAGAAAAGTTGAAAGGTTTGAGGAGAAAAATAGGGGATCTGCTGCAAGTGGCTGGTGGAAGTAGAAGTGGGAGGAGGGAGAGAAAGCCTCTTTTGGGAAGCAACACGTAGGCAGAGCCTAGGAGGTTGGTGAGTAGAAGCTAGAAAGACCAAGAGTGGGGGCAAGGATGTCCTAGGTAATGAGGAGGCAGAGAGGCCTCAAGATAGAGAGTGAGAGAAGCCCAGATTGGCTGGGGCAGGGAAAGTGAGGTGAGGAGCAAGGCAGGACTTAAGAGGAGGCAGGGGTGAGGAGGCAGCAAGGGGATCATGTAGCATCTTTTAAACCATGCTCAGGACTGTGAACACCATCCTGAAAGCAATGGGAAGACATGAAATGGTTTCAAGCAGGGGAGTTACATTGTCTGATTTTTCTGTTTTTTAAAGGGATCCCTCTGGCTGCTCTCTGTCTGGGTAGGTGGGGGTGATAGGCAATAGTTAGCAAAAATAAATGCAGGAAGATGGCAGGGGATGCTATGGTGCTGGGCTAGGGACCTGGTGATGGTGGGTTGGAGTGGAGGCAGCAGGGAAGGAGAAGTGTGGGTGGATCCAGCTGATGTTTAGGAGTTGCAATGGACAGACGGGATGGTGGATTGGACACAGGGTGAGGGAGAGGGAGGTGTCCAGGAGAACTCCCAGGTCATGGGATGAGCATCTTGGTGGATGTTAGGAAGACTAGAGGGGGTTTGGGCTGGAGATTATACTCCAGGACGCCCTGGGCACGGCCAAGCAAGAAACTTTGCATCTTTTCAACAGGAGTTAGTCATCGCTCTTGAAAAGCCAGGCTAGGTGCAGTGGCTCAGACCTACAATCCCAGTGCTTTGGGAGGCCAAGGTGGGAGGATTTCCTGAGCCCAGGAGTTCAAGGCCAGCCTGGGCAATACAGCAAGACCCCCATCTATAAGAAAACGAAGTTGCCAGGTGCCGTGGCTCACATGTACAGTCCTAGCTACTTGGGAGGCTAAGGCAGGAGGATCACTTGAGCCCAGGAGTTTGAGGCTGCAGTGAGCCATGATTGTACCACTACACTCCAGCCTGGGTGACAGAGGAAAACAGAATTTTAAATGATATGGAGTTTTTTGTTATTATCTCTGAGGAAATGATACAAAATTACCTCTGATTCATTTTGCAATTTATTATTGCAGTAACACACAGCTTGTACCAGAAAATATTTTCATAAAGAGGTGGCTTTTCCCACAACTTTAAACTTTTAAAATAGCATTTAATAAGAGCTTACTAGGATTTTATTTTGATTTCTTTTTTTGTTTATTTATTTAGTTGTTTTTGAGATGGGGGAGGTCTCACTATGTTGCCTAGGTTGGTTTCAAATTCCTGGGCCCAAGCGATCCTCCTGTGTCGGCCTCCTGAGCAGTTGGGACTACATGTACATGCCACCATGCCCAGCCTTAGCAAGTATTTTAAAGAGGGCTTTGAAGTAGCTTCTCTTTGTGGATTACACTCAGAACTATAGAGTGCTTAGTAAATGGATAGGGCTGCAGTGAAATCCACTGTCACTAATGTGTGCTCTCAGTGGGTCCATTTTTCATCCTGGAGAGCTCTGATGGAGAACTTGAAACCCAAGATGTATTTGAAAGGAGACTGCCAGGAAATGAATGAGCAGACTCAGGGTATTCTGGATGAAATGCTCTTATTACAAGACTCTTGGTGCATGTTCCATGTCCCACTTATGTGTGTGATAAGCCACCAATACATTTATCAGTCTGACCTGTTTACCGAAAAAGATATCAAGGCTTGAGAGCTCTGAGTCACTGCCAGGTAGATCAATAAAACCATGAGATACTGCAGTTGCTTAGACCATTTATTCAGCAAACGTTTATTAATCAACCACTCTACACCAGACACGGAGAATGCAAAACCTAGTAACTTATGCTCCTACCTTTCAATCCGGGAGCGTGGGGTGGGTGACTGGGGTCAGGTGAATACATGAGATTAATACATTTTATGTCCATATAAGGCAAAGAGTGGGCAGAAAAGTGGGACCTCATTATTCTTGAGGGAATTAATCTTTGACTTGAACCTTACAAAGTATAGTAAGAATTTGTCTGTTGATTAGAGAGGGCTCTTTAGGCAAAGGGCAATCAGATAACCTGGTACATTAGAGGAGCTATGAGTGGCTCAGGGTGGCTGGGGTGTAGGGATGAAGCCGAATGTGGAGAGAGATGGGGCTCTGGCATGAAAGATGTCCAGAGATGTCTTATTAGGTAAGGCTTGGAAAGGTTCCTGTGACACTTCATAGCATCAGTTTAAAGAACCTGGCCAGAACTGCCTACGGGAATTGTGCAGAGCAACCTGTGATTGTCAGAAATTGAGAAGTGGAGGTGATTGCACATCATTATAGATGATTATAAATAGAGCACAATGTGTATTTGAATATAATCTGGGATCATGATATCTTTGGTGTAGACACAATCTCCATCGCTATTCAGTGCCACAGGGAGCACCTACAGTGTCCCAGTGCTTTGCCAGGAATGAGCAGTGCTGGCGTGTGGAGGGTAGAGAGAGTGCAGGGAGGACAGAAGCGTGCAGGGTCCAGCTGCTCCTGGGGTGCTCATGGTCTAAGGGGATAGAGAGATGTGTACGCACGAAAAGCAGCAGTCACACTGTTCACCAACATCCAGTCCCTCTTTTTTTCTGGGCACAAAGGAGGATAATGCATTCCACACTTTTGATGTTAGTTGTGGTCAAGTGTCTTGTCTTAGTCAATGAAATACTAACAGAAGTTGTGTGTGTCATTTCTAGAAGAAATGTACAAAAACTAACACACGATTCTTTAGCTCCTCTTTCCTCTGCTGCAGTGACTGGCAATGGTCTGGATGGAGGGGCCAGCTTGGGTACTTAGGTGCCCATAACAGCCCAGGTCCTCCACACACCCACAGTGGACCTGGGAACTAGATGAGAAAGAAGTCCTGCAGCTTCAGGTTCTTTATTACTACAGCAGAGCATAACCCATCCTCACTAGGAAGCAATGCCAGGCAGTCTCCACTGTGTTTTAGGCCACTGTGTAGAAAGGAAATGCTCCTTCATTAATTAATTCATTCCACAAACATTTGGGTCTGTGCTCTAAGCACTGTGTGAAACCAGCCTGGTTCTAAGACTTTTGGAGGAAGGAGCAATAACTAGGAGTTGGAGTGGTCAAGGGAGGCATTTTATTACTTTTTAAAAAAGAATGTACATGGTGCATGTGCATATACATACTACATATTTTTCCATTATGTAAGCCATATAACTGTGTATTTCCTTATCACTTGGAAAGTACAGAAATGAAAAAAAAACCCGTAATCCTACTACTGAAGATAGACACTATAGGAATTTTGATGAATATTTTTCTGGTGTGATTACTGTATATTTTTTACATAATATTGATAGAATTTTACCTTATACATAACACATCTTAAAGTTTATTCATAAGCATTTTCAGTTTTCAAAGTCATCTTTTTAATCGCTATAAAATAACATCAAATTTCTTTCTAAATTTTTACTATTAACATTTAAAATGACCATTTTATATATGTTTTTTTCCCAAGTTTTGCTGATTTCCCTAGAATGATTTCTAGAAGTATAAGTAAACAAGAAAATGGCCTCCAAAGATGTATTCAAATTAACACTCTCACTAATGGTGTACAACAGTGTTATTTACACTAATATTTGATATTACTATAACTTAAAAAATCATTTTAATAGGTTAAAAATCATAGCTAATAGGTTTGTATTTCTTTGAGAATTGGAGAGGTTGAAAGCCATCCTATGTATTTCTTTACTGGTTATTTTTAGTTTTTGGAATTATGTATTCATATCATATGCCGATTTATGGGGTATTCATATTTTTCTTTTGGGTATGTCTGATCTCATTACATATTTGAAGTTTTCTCTCCCACTCTTCCCTTTCGGTTATTTTGTAAAATATGTAAAATATTTTCATGCAGTTCAATGTGTTGATCATTTACATATTGACTTATATTTTAATGTACAATTCTAGAGCCTTCTAGAGGTTCTGTGGATTGATTTTTAAGTTCTTTGACCTGTCTCAAATTTACTTCAGTTCATAGTGCAAGGAGAAACTCTAACACAATTTTCCCTTCAATTTACTAACTTGCTATCCCAGGACAGCTTCATGGAACAATCTTTCCTTTCTCCGCTGATTTGTCCTGCCAGTAAGAGCTTATTTGATCCAGTTACCAGTGTGGAAGATGACAGGAATGAGATAAGGCTAGCACAGTGGGAATTCAGCCAGACATTTGATCTGACCATCTGGGCAAACTTCAGAGATTCCATCTTAGCAGACCAGGCCTGGGTATATCTCAGGTTTTGCAGAGATGTGCCCAGCTTAGGGATGGTCTGCACTAAGGATTTAGCCAAGTGAGGATTAGCCCAGAGTGGCACACTGGGCTGCCATTCACCTTGTGAGCACTAGATCTAGGCAGTCCCTGCGCGGCACTGGTTGGGAGAGGAAATAGATGGCTCTTCCCTAGGGCCTCGTCTGTGTTCCTCTCAATGAGTTGAGGCCTGAAAAGGGGCCACATTGGGACTCCCACTTGTGGCCCAGGCTAGGGAAGGCCTGGTCTGGAGAGAAGTCACAATTTTGAGTGTCATATATAGTTTCTTCTGCAAAATGAGAGCTTATGAAAAGTTTATTAACAAATAGTGTATGGAATAGAACTAGCCTGCACAATCCTTTTGCTGAGCGTCTGCCCAAAGGGAAAGAAATCAATATATTAGTTTCAAAGAGATAGTTGCACTTATATTTTTAGTACAGTATTATTGACAATAGCAAAGATATGGAATCAATCTAAGTGTCCATCCATGGATGAATGGATAAAGAAAATGTATATATATGCAATGGAATACTATTCAGCCACAAAAAATAATGAAATCCTGTCTTTTGCAGCAACATGGTAGTATAACCAGAGGTCTTCATCTTAAGTGAAATAAGCCCTGACTTGATCACAAATGTTGTAAAGAAATTTATTATTTTTTATTCTTTAGAGAGACAAGGTCTCTCTCTGCCCCCCAGGCTGGAGTGCAGTAGCATGATCATAGCTCACTGCAGCCTCGAACTCCTGGGCTCAAGCAATCTTCCTGCCTCAGCCTCCTGAGTAGCTGGGACTACAGGCACATACCACTATGCCAGCTAATTTTTTTTGTTTGTTTGTCTTTTTGTGGAGACAGGATCTCATCATCTTGCCCAGGCTAGTCTTGAACTCCTGGACTCAAGTGATCCTCCCACCTCAACCTCCAAAATTGCTGGGTTACAGGCATGAGTCACTGCACCTGGCTGGAAATCTGTTAATAGCCTATGTTGAAGGGGTAGCTGAAATCACCTCACCATTCTCTGGGTTTCCAGAGCACCTCCATTCTTATAGCCCATGTGAGTTGTATGCTGGGGCATGGTTCTATGTCCTTTCTCTCCCTCTGTCTGGGACTGCCAAGAGAGCAGGGCTCATGTCATTTATTTGTAGAGTCTCAGGGCCTATTACAGGATCTGACAGAGTCAATGACTGCTACCTTTGCGGAATGAATGAATAAAATTATTCATGGCTGAATGTAGCTGGCTTTTCCACGTCTTCCCACAGCTGGGGTACTTAATATTGGTTGAGGCAACTCCTTTTAAACTGTTGGTATTTCTCTTTAATAAAATCTTGGGAAAACCTTGACTTTCATGTCATTTTACTTTGGGACTTTTTCCAAAATCCAAGCTTTATTTTTCATCAAACACATGTCATGATCACGCTCTTAAGGGGTCTTTACAAACCATCATCACGCTCTTGAGGGAGTCTTTTGAAAACCTTACTTTAGATCAGAGTTAGAGAAGAAATTCACATTCTAATAGATTTGCAGGGTAATTGACATTCTCACCATCTCTGTTCATATTTGAAATATTTCAGTACTCGATGTGGGGGCAAAAACATTGAGTTTACACCTTCTAATAACTTTCCAAAAACCTGTGATAAAGTAAAACTGTTGATTTGGAGGTTTGGAGATCTCTGGGGATACAGCTCAGCCTTGGGGCCCAGGGCCTTCCGTAGCTGGGCTACACCTTCCTCTCCAGCTTCTTGTCCAGTTGCTTCTCCCTTTCGTTTTAGACTCTAGCAACATCCCAGGATTGTTATGATCCTGTTGATGCAATGCTACTTCTTGCCATCTTGCTGTTGTAAATGCTGCTTTCTCTGCTTAATCATTTAGCAAACAACCATTCATTCTTCCTGACCCTGCTGAGGCATCCCCTTCTCTGTGAAGAGTTCCCTGTCTCCTTCTCCAACGTATCAGTAAGCTACTGCTGTGTAATAAACCACCCCCAAGGCAGTGGCTTGAAACAACTGTGTATTATCGTCCTGTGGGTTGACCAGCTGGTTCTGCTGATCTGGACAGGCTTGGCTAATCTCAACTCCGTTTTGTGTCTATCGGCAGGACAACTGGAGGCTGGCTGGTCTAGGATGGCCTCATTTATGTGTTTGGCATTGGCTAGCTCTCAGTTCAATGGATGAGGGTGACTGGACCATGTGTCTCTCATCACCCAGTAGATTAGCCTGGGTTTGTTCTCAAGGTGACTGATGCTATTCTGTGAGAGAGAAGGAAAGCATGCACGGCCTCTGGAGGCCTGGATCTCGAAACCCAATGGCACACCAGCACTTTTGCTGCTTTCTTTTGGCTGAAGCCAGGTCAGTTCATGTTCAAGGGGAGGACATTTAGATTCTACCTTTTAATGGGAGAAGCTGCATAGTTACATTGCAAAAGACAAGGATCTGAGGGGAGGAGAGAAGGATGAGCGGAATGGTTGATTGATTTTTGTAATCAATCCACCACACCCACCTTTGATAGAGGTACTTACTCTGTAGTACAATTGGCCTTCCATACTGTGGGTTCCATACCTATAGATTCAACCAGTTGCAAACTGAAAATATTTGAAAAATGTTTGCATCTGTGCTGAACATGTATAGACTATTTTTCTTGCCCTTACAGGATAATAATACAGGATAACAACTATTGACAAAGCATTTACATTGTATTAGGTATTATAAGTAATCTAGAGATGATTTAAAGTATACAGGAGGATGTATGTAGGTTATATGCAAATACTACACTCTTTTATATTAGGGACTTGAGCATCTGGAGAGTGTGGTATCTGAGGGAGTTCCTGGAACTAATCTGCAGATGCCAAAGGACAACTGTACTATTGTACTTGGAAGTACTCATGGGGTCATATTGCATTGTTTCTTTGAGTCCTAATTCTGCCAACATGGCCTCGTGCTTGAATTAATCAGGCTTCTAGCCTCTGAGTAACAAGGCACAGTAACAAGGCGCAGTAACAAGGCACAGGGCTGGCACCTGAGAGTGGAGGTACCCAGGAGGCAGGCACCCCAAGGTGGGAAAGGGACATATGTACAGAATCATGGCTGCATGTCCTGAATGCTGGCTTAAGCCATCAATGGCTGCCGGGCAGGGGCCAAAGCCCTGTTATCCCTTTCGCCCTTCCTGGTGGCTCTGCCTCTGCCTTCAGCTGGGCGTGGGCAGGCCCCACCCACCGAGGCTCCAGCCCTTACCCACAGTGTCAGCAATGCAGCCTCCAGAGGATATGCTCAGGCCCTGCCCACACACCCGGATGTTGACAGGGGCATGGCTCCAGCGCCAGCTCTAATGGATGGTCTCATCGCTTTTAAAATAATGACCATGGGGCGTGGGCTGGCGAGAGCAGTGACATCACTTTCCTGCAATTCTGGGTCAGTTCCTGCTGCTTTTCTCTGTATGTTTGAATGACTGAAATAAATCTATTAGTTGGGTACATTTCCTGGAAGACTTCTGACATGTTCACATGCCTATCTTGGAATGGTGGTCAGGAGAGCAATGGCTTTGGACTTAGAGGTCCTGGGTTCCAGATTCTGCTACTAGCTTGCTGTATGAACTTGGACTAGTAACTTAACTTCTCCAGGCCTGTGTTTTCTCATTTGTACAATGATGGGAGGAACACCCTTGGTTTTGTAAAGGAATGGTGAGGACGAACTGGGATCTTTTATCAGAGCCACTGTCTTAGTCAGTTTGGGCTGCTATAACAAAGTTCCACAGATTAGGTGGCTTGTTAACAGCAGAAATATATTTCTTACAGTTCTGGAGGCTGGAAGTCCAGGCTCAGGATGCCAGCATGGTTGGGCTCTGGAGGGCTCCTAAACACCATTATTCTTCATTCACGCTTCTCAGAGCCCTAAGGAAGAGAGTGATTCCTCAGCTCAATTGTGAACTTCTCCTGCCACTCTGTACTTCCTCGTGTAAAGAAACCAGACCTTACATCATGGGTGACCACCCCCACAGAGTGGTACAGAACCTCCCTTGGGGCCACAGGATGGCTGGATTCTGTCCCCCCACATACAAGGAGGTTATTGGGACAGGGTTTCTCCCTAGAACAAGTGTGTATATTTCAGAAAGCTATGGACGACTTCCCATGGTCATCAGATCACTAAGCAGGAATGATATTCTCCTGATAGACGTGTGGAAAGTATTCAATTCAGTTTTGACCCCAAGTTCTAGGCATTGGATTAAGAAATGTAAAACCCAAAACGTTTAACTTTAGAATTAAAAAAAAAAAATGAAAAAGAATCTTAGAAGCAGCAAAATATTATAACGGAAAGTTCCCTGGACGGGAAGACAAGGTGGTGAAGATGACAATGATGATGCTGATGGCCAGACACTGTGATGAGTATTTGCATTCATTATCTCCTTTAGACTTCCCAGCAGCTCCATGCAGTTGGTTCTAGACTATCCAGATTATCTAGCTGAGAAAGAAAAGGGTCTGAGAGAGGTTAAGCAACTGTTCCACAGACACGCAGCTAATCTGTGGTGTGGGAGAGATCTGCTGTCTGACCTCAAGTCTGTCTTGGGCTCCAGACCCACAGGTCTCTGCTTTGCCTCTGACTCATTTTCTGTTGTGGGTAAATGGCTGTCTTTGGACTGCAATGATCCCATCTGGAATATAAATCAGATGGACCCTGTATTATTCTGTTCTCATACTGCTAATAAAGACAAACCCGAGGCTGGATAATTTCTAAAGAAAAGAGATTTAGTGGACTCACAGTTCCACGGCTGGGGAGGCCTCACCATGATGGTGAAAGGCAAAGGAGAAGCAAAGGCACATCTTGCATGGCAGCAGGCAAGAGAGCTTGTGCAGGGGAACTCCCCTTTATAAAACCATCAGATCTTGCAATACTTATTCACATCAAGAGAATAGCACCGGAAAGACCTGCCCCCATGATTCAATTACCTCCCGCCAGGTCCCTTTCACAATGCATGGGGATTATGAGAGCTACAATTGAAGATGAGATTTGGGTGGGGACACAGGCAAACCATATCAGACCCCAAGATCTCTTTTCAGCTCTATACGCTGATCCCTGCGACTTGCATCTCGCAGAAGAAAACAATGGCTTTTCAGTGCCTTTTTTGGTAAATAATATGGCTGCATAGTCAGAGAATATGGGAGACAGTGTCTCCTTTATTTTGAAGACATAACTGTGGTTTGGTGGAAAGAGCTCTGGACTAAGAGACAGAAGGCTTAGGTTTTACTTTTAGCTTCAATACCATGTGGCCATGTGACCGGAGGAAAGTTGACTCTTTCGAACTTCAGTTTCTCTACGTGAGAAACAAGAAGCTTGGACTGGACTGGCTCTAGGCTCCTGTCAGCTCTGACATCTGGGCAAGGATGCCAGGTGCCTCACTTACTGCTCCAGATGTCCCAGGAGAGGTTTCCATGTAGGATTTCAACTTGCTGAAAGCACGTGTGTCTTTCCTAATGAATGACTGGGATTCCTTCACAGGTGAAAATCTCAAAACCTCTGGGAAAGTCTGTAATGTCAGAGCAAACTCATCTTCTTTGTATGATAAAACCAAGGTCTTTCCTCTGGTTGATAATAAGTGGAGACAGAGTTCTTGTCATAGCACTTGAACTAGGGGACAAGCAAAAGGGCCACATAGGAAAGTCTTTTGGTTGTTGCTTAATAAAAGCAATAATAAGGTTTCGGAAAGGCTTTAATTCATCGCTCATGTAGGAGGTAGCCAGGCCTGAATTTCTAGAAGATCCAAAGCTGGGAGCAAGTCACATGGCTGCACGGAGAACTACCATGGCCACCCTGGAACTGCACGTTTTCTCCTTTGTGCATTTAGCTAGCATGAGAAAGCCCCAATTCCTGTATCAACACCTATCCTCCCACCAGGTCTCACAACCACATGAAAGCAGGAGAGGCGGATTTATGCCTTAACAGCCCCCAAAACAAGCTTTGTGCACTGATAAAATCAGTGGCTGGCTTAGAGATCACATCAGCCCTGGAGAAACTGCTTCATGATTTGACAAGGCTGCTAAAGGCTGTTTGCATTCTGTGAGTCAGGTCCGAAGCAAAAGGAATACACAGAAGAAGATGATTATGGGTGTTTTGAAAACCTGCCCCTTCCTGCCCGCCTGGGACAATATTTACAAAGCAGACATGCAAACAAGCAGACCTTCTTTTCAGGTTTAAATTGCCTACTGAGCCAGGCGGTTCCCGTGCTGGGGTGCTTGCCCAGCACTAAGTTAGGTGTTTAAAAAACGCGTTTGCCAGCCAGCTGCCTGCCTTCCCTTTGGTGGTTACCGTGTGGTTAGGAAGCTGGGGAGTACTGTTGTTCTTACCTGAGTAAGATACAGACTCTTTTTAAGGGAAAATATTCCCAAGGATGTCCACTGTTGACTTAAATTACCTTTATTAGTATGTTATTTCAATATATACAAACATAAAACTGGGTATAAATTCCTCAGCTTATAGTTCTTACACATCTATAAATCTAAAACAAATTTACAAATGATATGCAAACAAAACTCTAACATGAATCAAATTTAAATTGTTAACATAAACTTGATATGCCAAATCTACCAATGTTGGGCTTCATAGGAAAAAGTTTTATCTCTCCATTTTGCATTTCACTTGTTTTGGTCTCGGCTTATTTAATTTTCTCTATAAAGGACCATTGTTTGAGTCATCCTGTGTCGCTTTTTCCCACTTTTTAACACTGAACTCATAGTGGGCCACTAATTTATTATTTTATTAAGCTGGTTGCTATAAAAGGAAATCTCCCAATACTTAACACTAAAAGAAATTTCAAATGCTGGTTAATGGAATATTCTACACTGTGTATTTACATACTGGTACTGAATAATTGAACGCTGGTGAGGGCAAAGACAAGGTATGTCAAATGCGTTTGTGAGCAACCAGAATATCTTATAACACATTTTATTGGGGAGGCTGGCATGCTCATACCAACGTATGTCATGTGATGACTCAGTTCTTCCGCCACTTAATTCTAATTACTGTGAAAACTTTTGAGGTGCCTAGGTATTGTTTGACCTTGACTTTGTCCAAGGTATTCACTAGTGCAGATGGTGTTGAAATTGTGTGCAGCACTTCATTACAGGGCTTATCCAGTTGATCTAGAAGAAAGGCTTGTATGACACAGCCCTTGAGACTATGTCCATAGGAGTCTTCGGACCCCAATTCTGAAAAATATTCTGGAGAGAAGCTCATGGTGAGCATTCATAGAAGAAAAAGGTCTCCTTGCAATGTGGGATGACCCAAGAGAATAATTTTCTTCCAGGAACCAGGAAAGAGGAAATGGGGATGAATTTGTCCATTTGATCATTTATTCACTAAATATGCATGAAATCCCACCTTTTTTACATACCTAGCAGAGGGGATGGGGAAAGGGTCATGGTAAAATTAAGTATAATTGCTCCCCTGGACAGCTGATTGGGAGAGTTTGAAAAGCTCTTTGCAATTGCTTTCTGAACTAGATTATAAGCTCCAGAAGAAAATTAATCTCTAACCTTTGGAGTTATACCACACTTTATGCATAGTGTTATACTGTTTGATCATCTGCTCACTTTCCAGTTTTCTTTTCAAGTGACCTCTGTCTATTTCTGGGAATTAAATCCTAAGACGGATAAAAATTTGCCACTTTTAAGAATAGTCTTGAGGATGTGCTGAAGTCTTTAAGGTCCCCAGTTCCTCCAGAGGGTGTGTTAGATGAGATAATCATCTGCATGTCTAAGTTCTGCTGTGTTTAAGATAGAAGAGCCTCAGCTTACAACACAAATCAACACAAGAAATAGTGCGTGGAAGTCAACTGGTGATCAATGTCAAATCAGTGTCAGAAACAAAAAGTATTATGAGTTTGGGTGAGAGACTAAAATTGTGGGCTGGGCTTTCTTAAAACAGGTTTAAAGAAACGATGGGACTAGAAGTAGGATAGGTGAGAAATAAATTGTAGATAGTAGGGAAAGGGACATTTGAGGTTAAAGGAAGAGTAGAGACGAAGTATCTAGAGAGGGTTTTTTTTTTTTTTTTTGAGACAGGGTCTCATTCTGTCACCAAGGCTAGAGTGCAGTGGCACAATCATAGCTCACTACAGCCTCAAACTCCTGGGCTCAAGTGATCCTCCTACTTCAGCCTCCTAAGTAGCTGGGACTACAGGTGCATGCCACTACGCCTGCTAATTAATTTGTATAGAAACAGAGTTTCACTATGTTGTCCAGGCTGGTCTCAAACCACTGGCCTCAAATGATTCCTGCCTTGGCCTCCCAAAGTGTTGGGATTACAGACGTGAGCCACCACACCTGGCCTGAGGAGAGGATATTTGTAAGAATTAGAGGGAGGATAAGTCTGGAAAAATAGATTGGATCCAAATTTTGGAGGCCTTGGAGGCCAGAACAAGAGTGTGCATGATACTGTAGTCAGTGGGAGCCACTGGATCAACTGCTGAGGGACAGTAAGACATCATAGCTAAAGGCTGTCTTAAAAACATTGAGTCATCAAAAGGTTATCAGCCAGCACAGTGGCCTTCATTTAAAACATTTTCTTTCCATTTCAATGTTTCTGTCAGTGCTCTGCCATTGCATTGACATTTATGAAGATCTGTTTGTAGTAGGGGTAGTTTATAGGTTGCTGAGAGTATGTCCTGGTGTTTGTAGGCACCTGTGTGCTCTGGAGAGCGCATATGTCAGGGAGCACTTGTCCGCAGGCTCCTGCTGGCAGCGTCCACTTGATCTTCCCTCTCTATGTCTCCCCTCTACCCATTGCAGCCCTTTGCCAAGCTTCATTCTAAATATAATACTTAACCCAGGATTTGTGGGCAGTTTATAAAACTCTTTGACACTTGTGTCACTCTTAGTAACCCTTTGAAGTCAGGAGACTAGGCTAGGTATTTTTCTCTTTATAGATGAAGCTAAGGCTCAAAAGGGAGAACTAAGTCATCCAAGACCACCATGGCCTGTTCAGTATCCGGCATATTAGGAATGGTGACTGGTGCATAGACGCTGACTGACAAGGAGGCAGACCTGATGCTGGGGATGGCGCACCTGCAGCCTTCCACCGCTGAGACCCTCACAGCAGTAAATGGAAGGCATTACATACAGTGCAGCTGCCTCCCATTGCCCCCACTTAGGCGGCTGCATCCTTGAGCTGGGAATATAAACTGGCATCAACCAGCCTCCATCCTAACTTCAGGTCGGCAGGCAGGGTTCTAGCAGCACCCATAGAGCTGACCCATGAGATTCAGAGCATCTACCGGTACCACACCTGTGAAAAATAACAAGCCAGGATACAGTGGTATCATCACAGATGAATAAATTATATAAAAAACAAAAAACAAAACTTAGGCCCATGAAAATGTTATGGAACAGACAAGAAGGAAATAACCATAGCATGGAAAGGTAGAGAAAAAGACAATACAAAAAATTGCTACAGGAAATAGAAGTAGTTTGGGTAGCATCTGCTTTGAACTCTGCAATAAAAAAAAAAATCAGTTCTATGAAGTAAGAGATAACAGGTTCAAGCGAAATAACATATGGGGAAGCTAAAAAAAAAAAAAAAAAAAATACCCATAAAGAAGCCAACAATGGGCTAGGATGGTTTAAAGCAGAAACAGAAAAAATTAGAAAGTAGAACTGACTTTGCTAAAAATTGTCAGTGATTTAATTGATCAACACCATATGCTGTCCCAGAATTGCAGAGAAATAGAAAGAAACGCTAGTGATTGGGGACAAGATGATAAATATGAATGCTCGAGGATGAAGAAACAAGAGTAAGTTATTGAGTTTTCTTACATTACCTACTTGTGGTCAGATGTGGGGATTTGCACAGTTTCATATAATGTCCGTGAAAATATCAATTGTATTGAAAGATTTAAAAATGGGTACTATATTAAAGCTAGCAATTTCACTTCTAACACCTGATGTTAAAGACTTTATCAGGGAAGAGCACAGGAATGCCTCTACAATAATTTTTATTATAGTGATGTTTATAATAGTGAATAATTGGAAACCTCCCAAATGCCCAGCTGTGGGGGAAAGGTTGAGTCAATTATTGTGTTTCCATATAATGTAATCATATGTAGCTATTTAAAATCTTGCAAAAGAATGTTTATTTATATGGGAAAATGTTCATATTGTGAAGTCAGCATTTGAATCTATCTGAGACAGAGTGCTGCTATTAAATATTCCTTCAATCAACTAGAAGAAAATATAACAATTCAGTTTCTATCAAGTGTGAATTTCCTTTTATGGAATTGTTCTGGATGAAACTGATAGGTTAATTTCATGGTACTGCATAACAAATTGCCATACATTTAGCAACTTAAAACAACACCAAGTTGTTAGTTCACAGTCCTGTGGATAGGAAGCATGGTGCAGAGTGACAAGGTTCTCTACCCATGGTGTCACCAGGCTGAAATGAAGGTGTTGACCAGGCTCAGTTCTTGTCTAGAGGCTATGGGGAAAAATCCGCTTCTGGGCCCTTTTTTGTGGTTTGCTGAATTCATTTCCTTAAGCTGGTAGGACTGAAGTCCATTTCCAGGTTTGTTGTTAGCTGGGGGCTGCTGTAAGCACACAGAGGCCACCTGTATTTCTTGCCATGTGTTCCCCTCTGTCTTCAAGCCAACAATTGTGCAGCAAATATTGTTTGTGCTTTGAGTATCTAGGTTCTCTTTCTGCAACCAGCCAGAGAATACTTTCTTCTTTTAAAGGGCCCACGTGATTAAGTCAGACTCACCTGAATAATATCCATATCTTAAAGTCAACTGATTTGGGACTTTAATTACGTCTTCAAAATCTCTATACTGCAGTACCTACATTAGTGTTTGATTGGGTAACTGTGAGCACGGTATGTGTGTATACCAGGTTCTGGGAATCTGGTGGGGGGATCTTAAAATTCTGCCTGCCACACAATTGATAAATTGATTTTTTTCTTAACTAATAATATGGATGTGCAATATTGTGGCATTATTGAGACCAGGCTTCATAAGATTTCATAAAGTCTTATGAAGCAGAAAAAGTCTTACAAATATAGCCTACAACTATGTTTCCCTTTGATTTGGGTAAGATTGGCTTTGGACTCTCCTGAAGGACAACCTTCCATTTTCTTTTTTGAGTCACCTGTGGTTTTTGTGTGTGTGTGTGTTTTTTTTTTTTTTTTTTTTTTTTTTGAGATGGAGTCTCGCTCTGTCTCCCAGTCTGGAGTGCAGTGGCATGATCTCGGCTCACTGCAAGCTCCGCCTTCCGGGTTCACGCCATTCTGCCTCAGCCTCCCGAGTAGCTGGGACTACAGGGGCCCACCACCATGCCCAGCTAATTTTTTGTATTTTTAGTAGAGACGGGGTTTCACCATGGTCTCAATCTCCTGACCTCGTGATATAGGCATGAGCCACCGCGCCCGGCCCACCTGTGTTCTTTAAACTTGTACTTAAAATGGCTCACTGACTTGGCTCCTTGAGAACTTGTCTGCTCCTTGTCTATTCATCTATCCACTCACTAGTCTCTCCATCTACCAAATCACCCACAGTATATCCATCCATGTCATCCATCCACCCATTCATCCCATCCATCCATCCATCCATCCATCTATCCAACCAGCCACCCTCACATTCAGCCATCCATCTACTCTTCCAACCATCTGGCTGTCCATCCAGCAATAAAATTACAATTTCCCCATCCATTTGCCTACTCAATCTTCTGTCCATTCATTTGCCTATCTATTTACCAACCTACCCATCACCCAGACATCATGCTTCTCATTGATTTAATAAACTACTTTGAACTCTAACTACATGCTGGGCCTTGTAGTAGACACCAGGATACTAGGATAAACCCTCTTCCCCCAACCTACTTATAGTCTAGTGGAGAAATGAGACAAAAAACTAAATAGAATTCAACATGAAAATTCCTATAATAGAAGATTGTCAGGTGGTTAAGGAGCCCAAAGTGGAGTAGGAAGTTTCTCTGGAAATTGTGAGAAAAGATATATAAACTGGCACTTGGAGGATGACAGTTGTCCATTCCTGAATGAAATCCTGCAAGTTTTTACTGCATCCATCATGGAGCCTGGAGATTGCAAGTGTTCTCAATGTCTGTGAAGGTGACATTTTCCCAGTGTGACTGATGTACTGTAGAAATTACAGAGCACAGTCCTGGAGGGCTGGATCAATGGCATTGATTTTGCTGTCTTCTGCACATGGTCAAGTGATAATGACAGGGAAGATTGAGACATGCCAGAGGCAACCTTGCTAAACTGATAGTGATGAGTGTCTCATTTTAAATCACACTTCCTGTGAGCCTGATTTATTTTATTTATTTATTTATTTATTTATTTAGAGACAGAGTCTCACTCTCTTACCCAGGCTGGAGTGCAGTGGCACGATCTCAGCTTATTGCAACTTCTGCCTCCCAGAGTCAAACGATCCTCCTGTCTCAGCCTCCTGAGTAGCTGGGGCCATAGGTGCTTGCCACTATGCCCGCCTAATGTTTTCTATTTCTTTGTAGAGATGGGGGTTTCACCATGTTGCCCAGGCTGGTCTTGAACTCCTGAGCTCAAGAAATCTGCCCGCCTCAGCCTCCCAAACTGTTGGGATTACAGGCATGAGCCACTACTCCCAGCCCATGAGCCTGATTTAAACCTAGTCCACAAACACCTGGCTTTCTCTGGCATAATTTGAGAGTTGCTTTGAGTGCCAGAGAATTTACGTCATTGTGCCTGGGAGCTCACACTCAGCATGGTTTTTGCTTTGACTCCACGTCCCGGTTTGTTGTTGTTTTTAGGGAAGGGGCTTTCTCTCTATGTTGCCCAGGCTGGAGTGCAGTGGCTATTCGTAGGCAGCAGCAGAGCACACTACAGGGGTGAACTCCTGGGCTCAAGCAAACCTCCTGTCTCAGCCTCTCAAGTAGCTGGGATTACAGGCGCATGACACCGGGCTGGCTTGATGTCCTGTTTTAACCCGAGTTGTTTGTAGCCAGCTTTGGCAAACCTCTCATGAGCATATTCTGCAATGTTATAATTACCTGGGTGGTGGCCTGCATCTGGAGATCACTTAAATGCTTTCATCTTCATGTCCGTCTAAGGATAATTTCAATGAGAAGCTTCTAGGTCATTTCCATAGACTCCTCTTCCCCTCTTGTTTGTATTACAAACTTGTGTAAAAGAAGAGGATTTTGGAGACAGAGACTTGGATTCAAATCCTAGCCCTGCCATTAGTCAATTGCATGGCCTTGTATACCCTTGCTAAGCCTCAGATCTCTCACCTGTATAATGGGCCCAATAGTACCTGCTTGTGGGCCTGTTGTGAGGATTTTTGTAAAGTGTAGTAACACACTCAGGAAATGGGAGCTGCTTTTGTGGTTGCTGTTACTGCAGTGATTCCCAGGGACATTTGATATTTTAAATTACATTGGAAGAATTTTCATATTTTTTTCACAGGCAGAATTGGCTCATGGATCAGACTAACCAGATTTATGGTTAAACATGTTTATAAAAAACATGAAGTCATGTTTTTTTAAATGCAGCAGGAAAGCAAATCATTAGGTCTAATTTGTTAGGCTGAGAAAACACTGGAATGAAAGTGCTGTTAACAAACACTTAGCATAGGCTGGGCAATAATCACATGTGCTTTAGCTTGAAAGGTTTGTGTGCCCTGTTGGAAGGGGTTGGGTCAGAGGCCTATGACGGCTTCATTGAAAATGCAGAGTTGGACATAGCCATCCCTACACCAGCATCATGCTGAAATTAAGGGGGATAGACTTCAAAAGAAATTTTGTGTTTTACATCACTGCCATGTTTTCCCTTTACAATGCATCATTAATTTTAATTTCTCTAATGCATTTGTTTTTTGTCAATAAAGGCAGAAGATGAGGAATGAAAATAAGAGCTAATAGTAACTATCCCACTTGACCTTGAGCAAGATACCCAATTCTTCTGTGACCAGAAGCTGGTCACTTCTGGGTTGATAAAATGGGAGCAATAATAGCACCTCCTTCAAAACATTGTAGTGAGGGTTAAATGAGTTCATGCAGATGTGCTTAGAACCGTGGTTGGCACATAGTCAGTGTTCAGCAAGTGTTAGCTGCCATCCTCCTCCTCATCATCATTTGTAATAGGAGCAGCAGTACTGTCTTTTTTTTTTTTTTTTTTTTTTTTGACAGAGTCTCACTCTGTCACCCAGGCTGGAGTGTAGTGGCGTGATCTCAGCCCACTGCAACCCCTGTCTCCTGGGTTCAAGCGATTTTCCTGCCTCAGCCTCCCAAGTAGCTGGGATTACAGGTGCTGCCACACCCAGCTGATTTTTGTATTTTTAGTAGAGACAAGGTTTCACTATGTTGGCCAGGCTGGTCTCGAATTCCTGTCTTTAGGTGATCCACCTGCGTTGGCCTCCCAAAATGCTCAGATTGCAGGTGTGAGCCACCACACCCGGCCGGAGCAGCAATTCTGTCTTAAGAGCAGGAACCTGAAGCACTCTAAAGGTGAAATAATTCCCTCAAGGTCCAGTGGCAAGTGGAACAGTCCAAATCTGAATTCGGGCAGATGATTTCAGAGCCAGCAGTCTGAATTATGCTTTTCAAAATGATTTTGATGTTGTATAAGTAAGACTTAAAATTTATATCAATTACCACTATCTTTCTAAAAGGCAACTTTGATGATTTTTCTCTCACTTAAAATCCACTAGCCCCTGGGCTTCTCAAGGGTGGAAGAGATGTTTCATTCACTTAAGTATCTCCAATACCTGGCTCCACACCTGTAGCAGCAAAGGTTTATTGATCAAAGCTGAGACACCCTCTCCCATCCATAAAAGGATAAAGTCCAAACTCATTGGGTTTTTTTTTTTTTTTTTTTTTGAGACGGAGTCTCGCTCTGTTGCCCAGGCTGGAGTGCAGTGGTGCAATCGGCTCCCTGCAAACTCTGCCTCCCAGGTTCACGCCATTCTCCTGCCTCAGCCTCCCCAGTAGCTGGAACTACAGGCACCCACCACCACGCCTGGCTAATTTTTTTGTATTTTTAGTAGAGACAGGGTTTCACCGCGTTAGCCAGGATGGTCTTGATCTCCTGACCTCATGATCCGCCTGCCTTGGCCTCCCTAAGTGCTGGGATTACAGGCGTGAGCCACTGCACCCGGCCTAAACTCTTTGGCTTGACACCAGAGCAACCCACGGCTTGGCCACCATCTCCAGCTCAGCCTGGTACCCAGCAGTTCTCTCTCTGCTCCAGCTGGGGCAGCACATTGGTCATTGATTTCTTTGGCTTGAAAGATCTTCTTCAAGGTTCATATGTCCCTGACAATCTCCTACTCTTCCTTCAAGATCCAGCTCAATGTCACCCCCTCTTAGAACTCTTCTCCTGCATCTTCCCTATTCCCCAAACCTCAGGGCAGAACATGTGGGTGCCTTGGAAGATTGCTCACTGAGTGTCTTCAGTTGGACCTCGAAGGATAGGTAGGCTTTGGGCCTGTGAAGAAGGGAAAGGTACCTTAGCCAGAGTAACAGCATAGGCAACACACAGACCTGGAGAATGAATGGCTCTGAGAGAGATTTCGCTAATTCCTCCAAATCGTTATTTTCTCCAGTGTGAGTTGTATTATTTCCTCCTCCCCATGCAGACTTAAATTCTAGGGGTGTGCTTTCTTTTTCTCTCCTTTTTTAAGAGATGGGAGTCTCACTCTGTTGGCCAGCTGGTCTCGAACTCCTGGCCTCAGTGATCCTCCCATCTTGGCCTCCCAAAGTGCTGGGATTATAGACATGAGCCACTGGGCCAGCCCAATGGTTGCACTTTCAGTACAGGTGGAGAGTGTCCCTGCTGCTTTTCCTGATCCCTGAGAGGGTCTTTCGAAGGAGATCACAGTAGCAATTCACTTCTTTGGAAAAACTGGTCCAAGTAAGGAAAACCTGCCATATATACCCTGTGTGTAGAGAAGCCACTGGCCAGGATGCTGGGAGAACTGCGTTCTTATCCTAACTCTGTCACTCACTAACTTTCAGACTAGAGGCAAATGCCTCAGCCTCTCTGAGATTAGGTTTCTTCATCTGTAAAATGGGTATCCTGTGGCCTGCCTGGCCCAGTTCCCAGTGCTGTGGTGAAGACCAGATGAGCAACACTCTGTCCCTATCTAGCTACAAGACATTGGGAAAGGCATTTAATTACTGTGCCTTGAATTCTTTGGTCATGAAAACGAGGCCAAGAATATTTTCCAGATTGTTTGGCTATGAGGATTAGATGAAGTAACATATGGAAAATGCACAGTACAGTGCCTGGTATATAATAGATATTCAATGGATATTCTTTTTTTTCCTTCCTTCCTCTCTCCCTTCCTACCTCCCTTCTTTCTTTCCTCCATCCTTCTCTCCTTTCCTCCTTACTTCCCTCCCATTCCTTCTCCTTTGTTTCTTAGTTATAAAAATGAGGAGTTAGAATAAATATCCTCTCATTAAATAGTCTAAGTCTGTGCCTTTAAAAAAAATTAAAGATCATGTTTTATTAGTGAGATATTATTTGGAAACCCAAAGAAATATATTTTCCAAGTAGGAGGGAGAAGATCCAGTTTTTTCTGCCCTGGGAGCTCCAGAAGTTTAAGGCAAAATGATAAACATGTCAGAATGACTTCTTTATTTCTATTTATAATCTTTGCCATACAGCTCGGTGGATGGTGAGGTGCTTTTTCCAGCATAGAAACTTTCCTTGGCCGAGGAAAGGCAAGAATAAATACTTTTCCTGGGATGAGTCCATTACTGGTGCCCTCTTTCCAATATTCCTCCAGATTGAAATTTATGCTTAAAAATCCAAGTGAGTTAAGAGAGACTGTGACATTCTAAAGCAAACTCTTTTGCAATGCTATTTTGCTGTGAAAAGTCAGTGCTATTTTTTTTTTTTTAAGTTGTGATGGCTGCATGTGGATTTCAGGGCAAAGTGGGTATATGGTAACCCTGAAGAATTGTATATGATCAAGACCACAGGAGAAACTTTCCTATCTCAGCAGGGCCCCTTAAGCCCTAAACGCTTCCCTTCCCTGCATCACCACTCAGTGGTGGCTGAGGCAGGCTAGGCTAGCTACCACTCACAGTTTTCCAGGGAGTGGAAAGCTCCGAAATCAAAGAAATGGGTCCTTGAGAGAGGCAGGAAAGTTCTGTCTGGACGTTTCCTCTGACCCCTGTCTGCTTCCTACTGCAGGGCCTCCTGCAGGCAGGTGTTTATGCTGATCATTAGCATCTTATCACCTCTCCTCTCCTTGCCTCATTTCTGCACCACCTGGGCCAATCCTCCCACAAATAAGCCACACCTCCTGGCCCAGGTCAAGCTGCTTCTCCTCTGGGAAGAACTCCCTGATTACTCCAGATACCAGAATTTTCTTTCCTGGAGTCTTTAAAAGATTGAATCATCTCCACTGAATGATCTCCTCCAACACTCTAACCTGACCCCATCAGCTGGATTGAAACTCTTCTCGTGTATGTTTGCATGAGGAAGGGTGGGGATGGGTCTCGGGACGGGCACTGGGAGAGAAGACAGAGGTCAAACGAGGGTGAGAGGACATCGTGTCCTTGTACCTGCACAGCTCCAAGCCCAGCAATGAGCACAAACCAGGTGAGCAATGAATACTTGGGATTAGGAGCCTGCAGTGCACAGTTACTCTAGGAGAGTAACTGCAAACAAAGCGGGAGACAGGGTTCTCGCTCCTCGGGCTTCAGCACAGAGATCTTATTTATATGCCTGAACAAAGTAAAGATAAGTCTATTATTATATTTTTATGTTTGTAATATATACTCTGCCTACTTCCAGAAAAGAATGGAGTTGGCTGATAGTAAAGAGTTTATAACAAGTCTACTTATATAGAAATAGAAATGGAAAGCCATGATGAAGGAGGAAGGAGCTAAAATGATGATACCTTGGCTGATGTAATTATTATGCTTATATACAGCGTGGAGCTGGGGATGTGGAAGGCTGTGGGACAGGCTGCCCTGGAACATGTAGTGTCTGTCATTTGAAGGAGAAGTGAGGAGAAAGTGGCTCAAATAATTGGATATTGCTTATAGGAGAATAGGATTTGCATAAATGATGTGTGAGTAGGCTGGGCATAGTGGCTCACACCTGTAGTCCCAGCACTACACTACTGAGAGGATGAGGTGGGTGGATAGCTTGAGCTCAGGAGTTCAAGACCAGTCTGAGCAACATGGCAAAACCCCATCTCTACAAAAACAACAACAACGAAAAATTAGCCAGCCGTGGTGGTGTGTGCCTGTAGTCCCAGCTACTCAGGAGGCTGAGGTGGGAGGATCACTTGAGTCCGGGAGGTAGAGGTTGTGGTGAGCGGTGATTGCATCACTGCACTCCAGCCTGAGTGACAGAGTGGGACCCTGTCTCAAAATAAGAATAAGAATAAGAGTAATATGTAAGTAGAAGCAGAGAGGATTATGGGAACATTTGGGGGTATGTGGCTGACTGTGAGGATCCTGACAACTGCTGCAAAGACGAGCGAGAACTGTAATTTAGGAGGCTGTGGTGGCAAATTGTGGCTTTATTCTTAGATGATTGTGTTTGGTGCTTCTGGGTCAATTTTCAGACAATATTTAATTTTTCAGTGAGATCTATGACTTGCTTAAATGCACTACGTCTTGTAAAAATTATGTGATCAGAGTATATACATTTCCATTTTGGTGATAGGTTGTTGGTCAGTTAATGTAAAAGCTTTCAGTGTTTCTTAATTATTTAACCTCTCTGGGCATTCGTCATCTTATTTATATGATGTGGATAGTAGCATTTTTCCTATTTTACGTGGTTGTTGAGAGGATCCGATGGAATGACTAGTTGAAAGTGTTTGTAAAAGTCAGGATAAGTAAAGCAATGCTGTAAGAACAAACAACCCCCAAATTTCAGCAGCTTACTACAAAAAAATATGTATTTCTCACTCATGTTCATGTCCAATGTGGGTCAGCAAGCAGATACTGTCTCTCATAGTCATGCAAGACCCCTTGGTGGGGAAGCTGCACCTCCATATGTGCTTCCACCATCACCAGGGCAGAGGAGAGGGAGCATGGTGGATCATACACTGGCTCTTAAGACTTCACTTGTGTGACATATGTCACTTCTCATGTATCATCAGCCAAACCAAGTCACATGGCCATAGTCTCACTTGAAAAGGGGCAGGAGAAGTGCAAACTTATCACGGGCCCAAAGGAGAAGAGAATCAGAGTATTTCTGGACAGTTTTAATTTTGGCACAGACTTGAAAGTACTTAGAATTTGCTCCAAAAATATATGAATATTTTCATTCTCCAAGCAGCTGTATTTGTATCACAACAGAAGTCCTGAACTCTAAGCTGCGGGGAGCTTAGATGTCAGAATAGCTCATCAATTTCAGCAGGTCAACTCCACGATGTAGCAGTGGTCCAAACTGAAGCCAGTGCGCCACTTACTAGCTACTGCAGACAGGCTGGAGAAATCTCACCTGGTGCCAACTCCCATTGATTGTTAGTGACTTCTGGGAGGTTTGTGTAAAGGATTGGTTCTGGGGCTTGTAGAGAAAGAGTTGTAATTGATTAATAATGTGTAACATGTGAACAAGAAGTGGGGCGTGGAAGCCGTTGCCAGGCTTTTGTAATCCTTAATCAGTCGCATCGCTCAGAGGGCTTCACAGTAGCTGATGAAAGGATTTGCCTACAGAGATCCGTCCTGGGGAGTGGCTTCCAAACTCCTCTCTTCCCAGCGTATATTCCAGGACCAGTCCACAGCTTACAAAGGACCAGGCTATCTCTGCATTGTCCCAGGTTCAGCCCAGCCTGGGCATCTTCAGTCTTCTTTGGCTGTACCAGGTAACACATCTTTCTAGAGACCCTGAGAGAATGCCATTTTCTGAGTTTCCACAGGCTAGCCAGAAAGGCTGTTAAATAACTCACCCAGCTAGTTCTTTCCAAAAATACCCAGTCCTATTTTTAAAATGGAGGATTATATAATTCTTCAACTGGCCTCACTCATTTCCCTTTTTGCTTAGATGCCATGGCTGTCAGAGTGTGGTTAGGAGCTCAGGAAGCCATGGAGAGGCAGAGGATTTGAAATCTGCAGCCTCATGAGACAGGAAGTTGATTCCACTCATGGCAGGGTTGGGTCCTGTCTAGTGGATGGTCACTCTTAGGGATGGTTCCAGATGTCTTGCTGGGTTCGGCTTGCTTTTGTTTGCTTTTATCAGGATGCCAGTGGTGTGGTTCAGAAGTTGCTTTTCATCTGGGATCTTTGTCATATCCATTAATGTCTTAATCTTGACAAGATGTGACCTGGAATGGGAACATTGGTACAATTCCTCAAATTTATGTTCGCCAAGACCAATGACAGCACGCTCTGTATATTCCCCCTTTACCCTCTACAGCATTCACAAACAGAAATTGGGGACTTTAATCATTTTAAATGATGGGCTAAATTGCTTTCAGCCTATTTTGTTTTAAGGAGGAAAGAGAGGATCTTCTCTTAGAGAAAGAGGAAGGGAATGGGGGAACATTTATTAAGCACCTACTTTAGGCCCATGCCAGGTATTTCTTATACATTACAACGTTGATTCTCATGAATATCCTTGAGCTATAGGTCTCAATAACCCTATTTTGTGGATGGAGGAAACTGAGGCTCAGTTAAGTTGGTTGACTTGGTCACTTGGTCACAATAGGACAGAGTCAGGATTCAAAGACAAGTCTGTCTGAAACCCCTCGACTTCTGCAGCCAACCAAAGAATTGAATTGTAGACATCTCAAAGTGGCCAGCATGACAAGGGTGGGACAGTGAAGCTCAACCAGCCTTTCTCTTGCCCATGTTAATCTTTGATTCTCGGCTAAGATCACAGCTCCTGCTCTGGACTGTTCCAGAATTCCGCGGGGCTGTGCAAAAACATGCCACCTCTTCTGTCTCCCTCTTTCTCTGAGTTGGATGTTTCTTTTCCCTGATTGATTTTCCTCTATTTAATCTGGAATTCTCCAGGGCAGTGGTATTCCATGGTAGTGCTGCTACCCAGACTGGTCAGAGGAAAGTGGGCAGCCTGTTCCTTATAAATGCCGTGAGTCACCTGTCTTCCCAACTGCCAAAAATATTCAAGCAGAGCCCAGTATTCCTTTGGCCTGCATAAATTTCTGAGGACTGGTAGCACAGTGTATCCTTTATATTCATAGATGCGTATGCTTTCCTGGGGTCTTCTTAGCTTAGGAACCTGGTTTTTGATGGGTCAAGGTTTTTTCCTTGATTCATCCAACCTGAAACACAGTCAAGATCATCAGTTACAAGCAGTAGCAGTGGATCCCAGCATAGGATGTGGATTCAGGAGGGCTGGCTTGGCTGCTGACTAGCCAAGTGACCCTGAACTACCCCCTCAACTTTCTGATCCTCAGTTTCTGAGTCTGTAAAAGGGGGTAATAGTAGTTATTAGGGGCACAGGCCATAGAAGCTGATAGATGTGGATTTAATTCCCAAGGACGGTGGGAGCTAGGTAACTGTAGTTAAGTTCCTCAACATTTTCAAACTTCAGTTTTCTCACCTATTATAGAAAAGAAATTATAATAATACTTAACCCACTGCGATGCTGTACACAGTAAATGAATGTAAACATGGGAACACTTAGGACAATTTCTGGTATTTAATAAATATTAGATATGTTTTGAATATTACTATTTTATGTTATTAGTAACTAGTTTACAAGGTTGCAGTGAGGATCAAGTAAACTAAAAATGTGAAAGTGTCTGATACAGAGTTTGGAACCCAAAAGATGCTTCAAAATAGTGAAATCTGCAGTTCATCATAAAGATGTGAAACTTTTGAGAAGGCAGTAGTTGGAAAGGAACTGTTCAAACAACTGGCTCTGTGCTGGTTGCTCAGAATTTAGAGATGAGCTTCACTCATCTGCTAGCCCCTTGGAGCACACAATCTCACAGGGAAATAGCTGCTGGCAGGATGGCATTGTGAGGATGCAGATGACTCAGAGGAATGAGGGAGCAGGGAGCATGGGAGACTCATTATTTCCTGGCTTATTGCATTCAGGAACCTTAATTTCTGTTTTATTCCCAGTGGTTTGATCTACCAGTGCTGTCAGTGACCAGAAAGAGAAGCAGAGGTCAAGTTATAAAAGTTCATGTTAGGAAGTTATGACCCATATATAGCCAAGAGCTGTGGAAAGCGTTTAGGCAGGAGAAAGGATGAGTACAGGTGCGTTCTAGGAAGATAGTTCTGGCAACTACGTGGATTGGGTAGAAGCAGGTAGATAAAAGCAGGGAGATCGGCAGGGAGGCTTTTTTCCATCAACCAGGTGAAAATAATAGGGTCCAAAAATAGAAGGGCATATTCAAGAGGTCTATGAGAGATGAGTAGACAGGTTCATCCAAGAAGACAGGCTGAAGGGTTGCCACTCAATCAGGGTGTGAGAGGGGACAGTGTGAGGGAGAGGGAATGAGGTCTTTGGGGGAGAAAAGACCTTTGTGTATCCTTCACATCTCTTTCTCTCCATTGGAACTTCTGATGGGCTACTTAGATGTGCCCATGGGCCATGGAACAGATTGGGGCTGAGAGCAGATGGAGGACTGTCTGAAGGCACAGCTCTGTGTGGCAGATCCCTGAAAGGGACTCTCAGGACAGTCTCCCCTTGGGATTAGAAAGGTGTGCATGTCAGGAGCTCTTGGAAGCACTTGAACTTTCTAGAGTCTGCCACATTGGAAGGCTGTTGTTTGCCATTGGGCACCTGAAGAGTGACACAGCTGGTTTTCTTTTCCTCCTGGTTGCTGCACCTTGAGACTGTGGAGCTATGATTGGATCAGTTCATCCTCAAGTGGAGAATAACTGGAAGTGTGCCAATGTGTCCCAGTCTTACCTGGGATCTGATAGCCCCTGAAGCCATTGTACATCCAATTGGCTTCGACAGAAGCTCCCAGTCAAGACTGAAACTTTGATGCTTCTTGTGCACAGCTTCCTGGCTCCCCCAGATGTGTTTCCCATCAGTGCCAGTGCCAAGCCCAGAGACTGGTTTTCTGCAGGCTCTCAGAGCATGGCTGTTGACTGAATGCATGAGCCTCCCTGTTGCCTGCCACTGGGGCTACCACCTCAGAGACCTTGCAGGAAGTGAGGGTGATTGATGTTTGTAATGACCTCATGGTGTTTTGACAGTCTTCTCATATGTGCAGTCACAGTTCTGTCCCTTTCCAACCCAAACCCAGCCTGTGCCAGGCATCAGGTCTCTGAAACGAGGGCCAGGTTCCCCTTGGTGTGGATTCATGAGCCTCCCTTTAAGCTGTCACTGTCCAGTTCTTGTGCAGGCTCTATTTTCACAAGACCCAGTCTTTCGCCTCGATTTTCCACATGAAGGACAGAAAAGATCGTGAATAAGCTCAGAGCAGAAAGCTCTGATCTGACATTAGCAGTGTCAATACCACATTGAAAACAGTGGCTTGCCCAGTGATGGTGAACACTCTAAGGTGGCTCGGTTTTTGTAGGACCAAGCACAGCTGCTTTGGCTAACGATTTGGTTTTATTTCCTCCTCTCATGTTGTTTGTGGCATCAAATGAGGATATTTCCACTTTGAGAGTGTCCCTCCCCCCAACATGGTGCCATTTGGTTTCTATGCCTTGATTGACTTCCATCTGCTGCCACATAGGACACCTCCTCACTCTTGAGCTTTTCAAACAGATGGTCAGAAATGAGAGCCAAGTTTGAGAAACAGTCAAACCAAGTGAGAACATGGGGCTGGGAGTCCAGGGGCCAGAATCCAGGCTTGGATGAGCTACTGACTGATTGTGTGGTCCTGAAAAATTGGTTAACATTTCTGGGCATCCGCTATTTTGCACATTAAAATAACAACAACAACAACAACAACAACAACCCGCAATCCTTTCTTACGCCAAGATTTAAATGGGAGAGAACAGGGTTTCAGGAAGGGAAATGGAGAAACGGTTTGTTTGAATTTCTTGTTTAAATGAGAGTATGCCTCTGTTTACACCCCTGGGGAGTCTCGGTCTGTGTGGTTTTTACAGATATTTGTATGTGTTAATTCCCCTTGAGCTAAGTACAAGTCATTCCATTGATGGCAACTAGCTTCAGACACAGTTGGAGTCCCCAGAGGGTTGGCCAGGAGCAAAGTGTGTACCCGTGTGAGGCCTTTGGAGATGATGCCATCAGTGAGAGGAATCTGCCCTGGCATTCCAGGGCCAGAATTAGTTAGGGCATGGATGGAGACTTGGGATCCTGTTGTCAACCACAGACGTCTCCTGATGTGGCTCTGCTGGGACTTTTCAGTCTTAGCTCATCTTTCCAACAGGTCCACCTTCTCCCCCAGACCCTGGGGACCCAGTCCCTTTCCCCTTCTATAATCTTCACACCACCCACGCCATCACTTGGGGTCTCCTGTCCTGAGACTAGATATGAGGAGGCCCCATCTTCCCAACTCAACCCTGATGGTGGGTTCCAGCTACACCAGGTATGGGTACATCTTAACAGGTTTACTAATTTTTAAGATAGGGAGAAGTGATAAGAATGTTCTGTGAGTTGTATATTTGGACTGAGGTCAAAATGAAGGCACTTCCAGAAGGTGAAATGATGAATACAAGAAAAAAGACGATGGACTTTTCTTTCACATTTACCATGTGCACAACAGAAGGCCAGGTGTGGGAATTCTCTCATCCACCTGTAAACTATCCCTGTCTCACAGATGGGGAAACTGAGCACAGCTGGTAAGTGGTAAAGCTGAGATTTAACCCCCAATGTGCAGACTCTAAGACCCCAGCACAGCATCAAGTAGGGGCCTGGTCAATGCACCCCTGAACTTGGCATGTCTGAAGCACTCAACTCTCCCTGCTGTTGGGGCTATAAGTCTTTTCGTTAGCCTGGGACAGCAATTAGGCTTTGTCTTGCTTATCAACTCAAGTGAGAAGGACCGTGAAGGTACACTGGGGGCCTTGGGGATGGGTGTTGTGTTTGATGAGTGACATCTGCCTGGAGTTTGAAAAGAGGAAGTGAGGGATGTTTGCTTTATGTTTCATGGCTGTGCTGTAAGATTCGAGGCAGTCCAGTCCACAGCTGCAGCTCCCCCACCCTCCTGCTAGTGCTTACCCACTAGTGCCACCTGCTCTTGGCCTCTGGAGGCACACGGTCTTTTCTTGTTTGGGCCTCAGATTCTCGTCTTTTGGGCTTCTGGGTGAAACTGTCACCAGGGCAGTCCCCTCTGTCACAGTCTCAGCTGGCATCCCTGAGGAGTTCTGCTTGTTGCTGCTGTCCTCTCCTCTTAAGACCCAAGAGGACAGTCTCCAGCATCCTCTGCTCCAGACCCGCAGCCTCTTGTCCTGTGAGCACTTGCAGCCATCCATGTCCCCAGCCACTACACCTCAATTCAACACATTTGGATATTCTGGCCTCTTTATTTGGAGGGGAGGGGGCAAGAGGTCTGCACCTTATTCTGACATCAGCAGCCTGGCCCAACAGGGTGGCCGGTTCTTTAATATTGTCTCGATTCACTAATTTACATTTTATAAGTAGTTTGAAAGATGGTTACTAAATAGGAAAGGCTCATTGTCTCTTGTCTTTGATTCTTCCCACCTCTTTGAGCTAGGTAGGGTGGGTGCTTATGTTTCTGGTTCCCACATAGTAAGCAGACTAGTTGGGACAGACTCAATAGGTCCACCTTTCTCCAGCTCAGAAAGTGACCTCGCAGGGCCTGTGGCAGAAGCAGTGTTTTCCTATGTTTGGGCTCAGCTTTTATCATCAGATTGGGACATATGAAGTTCTGGAATATTCTTTAGCTGTGAACTGTGAGCTTGAGTAAAATAGATCCTTTGATCTCCATTTGGGTCTGCATGTATTCCCCACCAGCTAAAGAGGGAGGAAGGGGGTGTCATCAGCACTCCAGGCTGCTCACGTCTTACCTATGGGCTGTCATAACAAACCTGTGATGCAGGTTTGAGAGGTCTTGGTATCAACATTTATAGATGAAGACAATAACTGAGAGTTAACTGTGTACCGGATGGGCATTGTATCACTATGAAGTGTGTGTGCGTGTGTGTGTAAAACTTTAATAACTCACAACAAACCTATGGTAGCATTACCTTCAATTTATAAATGAGGAAACTGAGGCTCAGCAAGGTTAAATGATGTGTCAAGAAAAACACACAGTAGCGAATAGCTGAACCAGGATAAAAATGTACAGTTCCTAACTTCAAGGCCTAAGCCCTTTCCCCCACCCTCGGTGAAGCAGGCATTATTTTCTCCTCTTATTCTTGTAAATGTTAATAAGAATTTCCAGGACAGGGCTGGGCTAGAAAGGCCTCTGTCTGACCTGCTATTTAAACCACTCCAAATGCTGAGCATTGGCCAAGCCACAGCATGCATGGCCATGGTTCAAACAAGTAAGCAAAGCCATTGCGCCTTCTCATTAGCATCTGGGAGGAGAACAAAAGTGAGAGAGGCAAAGTGTCCATCAGCGATTTCACTTTGAAGCCAAGGCCCTGGATTTGCATCTGGCCAGATCCCTCAGATATGATTCAGGGCACAGAACGGGTGGCAAGATGCAGGATGACCCCTCGGGCTTTAAGAATGCTCCCCTTTCCCCAACTAAGATCTACAGATAGCCCTCCTGTGCTGTTGCTTCCACTGTCCTCTGACCATCACAGACTGCCTGAGGGTACATTTGTCTGTTATTGCCCAGACAACAGAAATATCTGAGATAAAGAAAAGATTGTGGGCACCTGGCCTTCTCTGTTTCTATGACATAGACTCACCTTTTAGACTCTCCCACCTACAATTGTACAAGTTGTTACTTAGGAACTTCACTGTCTGCACGTCTTTCTTTCTTCTGTACGACTCCATCCAATCATTTTCATTCATTTAGTGTTAACCAAGCACCTTCTGCGTGCTAGGCTGCTTTATGCATGGTAGGGAATTAAAAATATATGTGATCCTACTCTCAAAGATCTTGTATTTTACATAGTGTTGCATTTTCTCCAGATGCTACAAATAGTGCATTATTTACAAAATTCATTTGCTGTCAAGTTACCAGTCTGGGCATTTTTGTTGTCTGTTTGGGTTTATTCTGCATGCAGCTCTTTTCTCTCATTTCCTCTGCTGCCTTCCTGGTGCATAGTAACCCTTAGTGGCCTTGGCTTCTATGAGGCTTCTACATCTTGCCTTACAATAAGCAAAGGGCTATTTTAGAATAACCTGGTCAGTACCATGAATATCACTTAACACTTTATGGTGCTGTCTTTTGTGGTCATGGTAAGGGTTTTCCTGGATTTTCAGTGTACAAACTGAGTTATAGGTTTATGCAGCAACTGATGATCAGAGTGAGTCTGGCAGAGAACTAAGACCTGAACTTGGGCTATAGTCTCTTGGCTTTTAAATTATGCAGGCCTCAAATTGCAGAGCCTCCACCTTTCGCTGTTATAATTAGGGTATAATAAGTATTATATAATCATATGTGCCAGACTTGGGGCAGAGGCCACAGTCATAGGCAAAATTTGGCCCACAGAAGTCATGCATTTGGCCTTCCAGGGATGGATGCCTTTAACTGTGGCATTCATGCTTCAGTGTGCCCTCCAGTTGGCCACAGCCCCTACCGCTCCTCATTGCCTCTCACCCAGCCTCTCCCTTCATTTCTTAACTACCTGTTCCCTGATGGGTTTGAGTTTTCACCTTCTGTTTAGCATAACATCCTCATTTAATCCTCTTAATAACTTGATAAAAACATTTTATGGGTGAGGAAACTGAGGCCCATTTAGAGGTTGTGTTACTTGTCCCAAGTCCTACAATAAGAAGCAGGACTGAGGATGGGTTTACTCTTTCTAAGGGCATAGTCTCTGCCCTTTCACTCCACTGTGCTGCTTCCAACCTGCTTCTTTGTCCATTAGACAAATCACTACCATGCACGGCAGTGGGCCAGCTCTGACTCGAGGATAGGTGACATGCCCCCAGTGATGATTTTGTTCCACCATTTGAAGCACAGGATTAACTCAGTTCTTTTTACCTGATATGAGAAAGGGAGAGAAAGAGAGAAAATATAGCTCTGCCCCTAAGGTGGTCACCATGGGAGTGAGTAGTGGGAGAAGGGAAACTGGCTTATAAACAGATACTGCAGTATAGCCTGATAGTTTTCAGTCCAAAGTCAATGATCTGCACAGAATGTTAAACTTCCTGAAGTGGGCGGATCACCTGAGCTCAGGAGTTCGAGACCAGCCTGGCCAACATGGTGAAACCCTGTCTCTACTAAAAATACAAAAATTAGCTGGGCATGGTGGCGTGTCCCTGTAATCCCTGCTACTTGGGAAGCTGAGGCAGGAGAAACTCTTGAACCTGGGAGGCGGAGGTTGCAGTGAGCCGAGATCACACCACTGCACTCCCGCCTGGGTGACAGAGCGAGACTCTTTCAAAAACAAGCAACAACCACAAAAAACTTCCCCCAGGAAAATCTATTGCAAACCACCAAACAGATTATATTAGGAAACATATTCCTTTGCTACTGGGGGAAGCATGCATCTACATACCTGAGACTTGGAGAAATTTTGTCAAAATTATGATGGAGAGGAGACTAGAGTGAAAAATCTCCTCCCTCCATTTCCCTCAAAACTGTGGAATCCCCAAGCTGGCAAAATTAATTTACTGTCAGTTTACCAGTTTGGCGTTCCTATAGCAAATCTAAATTATCCCCATCTCCCCTTCCCCATCTCTGAAAGATTTGGAACAGTCTCATACCACCTCTGTCAGAATCCTAAGTAGATAGATCCAGTTGAAATATTTGAATGTGAGGCATGAAGGAAAAAAGTCATTATCAAAGGGTTAAAAAAAGGATTTCATGTGAGGAAAAGTGCTTTGGTTTTCCCCAAGACTTCTTAAGAATGCAGGCCGGGTGTGGTGGCTCACGCCTATAATCCCAGCACTTTGGGAGGCTGAGGCAGGCAGATCACCTGAGATCAGGGGTTCGAGACCAGCCTGGCCAACATGGTGAAACCCCGTCTCCACTAAAAATACAGAAAATTAGCCAGGTGTAGTGGCAGATGCCTGTAATCCCAGTCACTCAGGAGGCTCAGCCAGGACTATCACTTGAACCCAGGAGGTGGAGATTGCAGTGAGCCAAGATTGTGCCACTGCACTCCAGGCTGGGTGAAAGAGTGAGACTCTGCATCAAAAAAAAAAAAAAAAAAAAAAAAAAGAATGCTGAATGCCACGCAGCAGTCCCAGAATCCAGAGGTGAAAAGTCTGGTCCAAACATCCCATTGTCCAAAATAATAAGGCAATACACAATTTGAATCATTTGATCATAGAGCTTGATTTGAAAGACATATTTTGAATACTAGAAGGGTTGTTCATTCCTTTGAATAAACCTATGGCTAATCATTTGTAAAGTGAATATTCTTATATAATGAATTTTTTCTGGTGATGTAAATATCTATTTCCTAGCCTATTTGTGAATTTCACACATGGAGTTTTCGAAAAGCAGGGCATAGTGGAATTGAATCTTCTAAGAAAAATAGCTGGCACTTGGAGATGACAGGAACTGGTTTTCTTCCTCTTGTTTTTCTCAGTCTGTGTTGCAGGTGCTGTAATTAAAAATCAGGCTTTGGAGCAGGTCTCCACTGGAGTGGTCTTGAGTAGACCTACAGATGGCTGCAACGCTTCCAGTGGCAGTTGATCTGCGTGAGCCAGGAATGGGGTAGAAATCTGGGGACTGGAATTTCAGTCTGAGTTCAGGATTGCTCATCTGCAACTGGGAACAACGGCCTCTTCCTCTTTTCCCTGCACAGAAAGTGGTCTGTGAAATTAAAGTGGAGAACAGCTGCTAGGAGCTCATGCTGGGGACCCACAGTGGAGGCCACATTTTGTGATCCCAGAGGGATGCCCAAGCCCGCCCCACAGCTGCTCCAGGCCTTCTCTGTTCTCCTGATCCCTGCCCTGATGGAGGCCTGACCCATCTGGCCAGAGTGCCTTCAACTCCCACCTTGAAATACCTGTCATCGCCCACATCCCTGGCCTTCCTCAGGACTTAGAGGTTGAGGGGCTTGTCTTTCCCGCTTGGGCCCTTCCCTCCCACTCCTTCCGTCTTCTGGGTTCCTGATATCTGAGCACCCTCATATGATTCCTGATCCTCATTCAGCTGCTGCTGTTGCTCAGCCAATGCTTTTGGGAATGAGATGCCTGCATCTGCCACCCTTAGCTCCCTGTCACACAGTTCCTCATTAGCTCCTGCTGTCTCACTTCCACCTTCGTGGTTCCACAGAGCCTCTCCTTTTAAAAGCTACCCACATTTTTCATCCTTCTGGACCTCCCCGCCATGTTGGGCACACCTTAGATCAGTTCTCAAACCGTGTTCCACGGAACCCTAGGATTTACACAAAGGTTTCTCTGGAGTTTTGAGGAAAGGAGGTAATAAGCTGGTCTTCACCCTATTTCAGCCAGTGCAACTGCTCTTATCAGTTAACTACTGGGATGTTATGAGGAGTTTCTTAGAAGAGGGATTTGCTGCACAGGCTCTGGGCCTAAGGTGGATGCACCTAGAAGGCCTGCTCTGGGGCTGTGCACAGCAGAGGCAGGAATTTCTGCAGGTTGACCAAATACCTCTAAGGAGTATTGGGTTTTTACGGGGAGTAAGGGAAGGCTGGTAAACCAACGCTTCCTTTACGCAATTTCCCCAAATCTTACTGTGCAAATCTCTTCTCACAAATCTCCAGGCAGTTATCGTGGGATTGATGCTTCTTGACCTAGTACCATAGAAGGGAGGTGTGTGTGTGTGTGTGTGTCTGTGTGTGTGTGTGTGTGTGTGTGTGTGTGTGTGTGTGTACGTCCTTCCAATAAGCAACCAGGCCACTGCTCCAGAGGTTCCGGCCACTCCTAACCCAGTTTTTATGTTGTAAGGAGATCTGGGACCGCTCTACACAAATGATTCCTTGTCTCACAATTCCTCATGGGCCAAGTTTCCTGGTCCAGGCTGATGGCTGGTCACTTTTACATCCGCCCATAAACTTCCTTTGTTCAACCCTCCTATTGGTCATTGGCTCAGCATTTTGTAATTTACTTTTTTTCGTATTTATCTGTTAGCAAGAAGACACAATTCAACTTCCTGTAGTCATTACTGTAATTACCATAAAGCAGCAGCCCTTGACTGTGAGCGTGATTCCTGTAGTAGCCTGTATCCACAGTTCTTTGTCTCTTACAGTGTCAGACTGAGCCCAGGATGGAGGACGAGCCAGGACTGGCATGCCCTGGAGGTGCCCTTCTGGTTCTAGGACTGTGATTTCTCTGAGCTGTCTGTTCTGCCCACGACTAAGGATGGCCCCAGAGCCCTGGAGCTCAATGGGACCAACCTTCCTATCCCCTCCCTCCTGCCTCAAGGGTAGTTTGAGCAGGAAAGGGGCACCTTGGAGTTTCCAGGGGATGAACGTCTTTGTTTTTTGTTTTTTTTTTTTTAAAGTGACTCCCTGCATTTTCTTTCTTTCATCTTGTGAGCTCTTTGGAAGTCTTTGTGTTAACCGGAAATAAAATTATCTTTATTTTTAAGCTATGTTTTTAGGTTATCTACTCATGACCCCATGGGCTGAGTAATGTTACTAGATAGCAAGGTGTGGAGGATGCAGATGACCTGGTTCAAGCTGTGGTTCTGCTACCTGCTTGTTGTATGACTAGGCACATCTGTTAACTTCTCTGAGGCTCAGTTTCCATACCTGTAAAATGGGGGCAATAATATCTGCTTGTATCCATTAAGTCATTCAACATGTACTGAATGTTTTATGTGTATTTTGCCTATACTAATCATGTGCTGGGTCCAGCACTGACCCCCTGGAGTTCACATGTAGGCAGAAGTAAATCAAGAGGCAGTTACCGTGCTGGGAGATTATGTACTGTTAGTTTTGAGAACCTTGGTCTAGCCTTCCAACCTACCTTCCAACCTGGAAATTTGGGAGGTATGGGAAACGGGTGACCTCGGGAGGCTGATAGGGCTCCGTGTGCTTGAGAAAGAACTGGCTTTTGGTCTAGGTAGGAGGTAGAGGGCACTTTCCATGAACGTGTTGAGGTTTAGGCAAGGTTGTGAATTATAGAACAGGAGCTCTGGAAGGTATCGTGGGAGAGGCTCAGAGAAAGCATGGGGTGGCTGGGGGATTGGGGGAGGATAGAGCGAGCCTGTGAGGATGTCTTTCTGGCAGTGTCTAAGGTCACCTGACAAGCAGAGCTCGATGGGCTCAGTGGGCCACGGCACTTCCCAAGCCACTGATTCCAGTTTCGCGGTGGGCACAGAAGTGCAGATTGGGGCTAAGTTGGGAGGACAGGATGCGCAGAGTGTTGGCTTGGGATCTCTGGGAGGTGCTACCTGTGACCTGGGCTAATCATGCTACTTTCAGAGTCAAGCAGCAGCCAACTGGTAGGGAAAGACCAGCCTCTCTGAATTGGGTCCCACGTGGAGACAGTGAATACAGGGCACTGGTGAGCTTCCAGATGACTCCAAAGCCCCGGCTGGAGTATCCAGGTTCCAACTGTGTCTCCTTACAGAGACCTGCAGCTCTGTGTGTCCAGAGGGGTTCATGCTGGGCAACTGTGGTGGTGAAGGTCAGGTGTCCTCAAGCTGACCACAAGTCACAGCTTGTTGTCTTTCTTGTCAGAGGGACTCTGAATGCAGCTGCTGGCCACTGGGCTCATTCAAGGGCGTTAGTGCCAAATTCCTTCTCCCTGGCCTTCCTCACGCTGATCTGTGTACAAATGGAGCTCCAGGGGAAAGGTGGATTTACAAAAGGAGTGACAGTGAGGAAGAGACAGAGATAGAAAGAACCTGTTGCAAACATTTCCCATCTATTGTCATTCAAATGGATACTGTTTTAAGTATCACCTGTTCTGGTCATAAAAGACAAGAATGTGTTTGTAGAAGCTTCTAGGATGCCTGGCATACACCATGCAGGAAGCACCCTTCCAAGTCAGCCGGCCTGCTTTTGTTTTGCAAAATCTGGTTTGAAAATTTTGCACTTTCCATATTTAGCAACATTTCAGTGGGTGTGAATTTATATTGTTACAGTCATGGCTAAAAGTAATTCACTCTTTGATCTATGTTGCCTATATGTTACTATACCAGACAGGACTTCAGGTTTCTGGAGCTTTGGTTTAAAATAAACTCTCTCTGTGTGTGTGTGTGTGTGTGTGTGTGTGTGTGTGTGTGTGTGTGTGTGTGTGTGTGTGTGTGTGTGTGTGTGTGTGTGTGTGTGTGTGTGTGTGTGTGTAAGAGAAACAGTCAGACACTAGGGCATTGCTAGTTCCAATTGGTGGGACTTGCTTGTGACCTGTTTGGTCCAAAAGTTGGTCAAAACTGTAGATTTGCAAATCAGCAGGATTCGCTCCCGGCTCTCATTTTGATGTTTCAAATGAGTGCATGTTGTGCATTTGAATTAGATTGGAATGAGTTTTGGGGGTCTCAATGAGACACTCATACATGTCAGGATTTGCCACTTTGGAAGCTGGAGGCAGTTAATATGTCCATTAACCCAGGGTCTCAAAGTGGCAGCTCATGAGTCAGATCTGGCCTGCAGCTGTTTTGTTCAGCCCATGCAGTCTTTTAAAAATCTGGAAAATTCACATTAAAATCCAGATATTCCAGGTATCCTTTAAGGCTTAACTTTCTCAAAACTCAGTGATTTTAAAGAACAGTGATATTTATCTGTTTCTCAAATCTCTGATGTGGACAGAGCCAACTTGTCTCTGTTCTGCATCAGCTGAGAGGCTGGGGCTGGAAGCATCTGAGGCTCGCTCACTCACATGCCTGGCAGCTGATGCTGGCGCTCAACCGAAACCTCCCCAGGGACTACAGTGACCTTTCCATGTGGCTTTCTCACAGCATGTTGGCTGTGTTCCAATGGTGAAAGTCCGCAGAGAGAAAGAGAGAGAGAGAGAGAGAGAGAGGGACCCCCCCAGTGGAAGGCACATCATTTTTCTAAATGACTCTTGGAAGTTACACTTCTGCTCCATTCTGGTGATTAGAAGTCAGTCATTAAAGTTAGTCCATATGCACAGATGGGAATTAGACCCCACTTTTTTATGGAAGGACTATCAAAGAATGCAGACATGTTTTAAAACCAACATGCCAGTCTCTCACTTCTCTTGGGAAATTCGGGGATCCAGCAAGACGTGGCCTGAGCAGTGGCTGCCCCTGTAGACAGGGCATGGGCCCTCCAGTTTGCTGGGTCCCCTCCACCCACCGCACCCAACCCCTGTAGGCATTTCAGTTTGGGTCTGCCACTCTAGGCTTTCCATATCTGAGGGTTCAGACTCACTTTTCAGCTCCTTCAATTTACAAGGAATTCTCATTTTTGAAAAGTAAGAACTCAGAATTTACTCAGAAGTAAATTTTTTTCCTCCAAAGGAATCAGGTTATATCCAAACAGGTGATTTTTCTGAGAACCAAGCAACTCGTTACCCATCCTTCCTTTGGGTATCAGAGATGCAGTTTGGAGGGCTATGTGGGGGGCATGGGCAGAGGCAGCCAAGATGGCCCCTGGGTTAGTGGTAGATGGCAGAGCCTTTCTACACCTCCAAGGCTGGAAGGACTGGCTGAATCCACTCAGTATATGTATCCAAGAAAAAAACAAAAATCTATGCAGTGCTTTGTGTTCAGTTATTGAGATTATTCACAAGAGGGCATTTAAAATTCTATTTAAAAAATCTCCAGCCTGGGCGACAAGAGGGACACTCCATCTCAAAAAAAAAAAAATCTTGTTAGGCAGACATAACATACATCCAAGTGCATAGATCATAATGCACAGCTCAAAAAAATCCCACAAAATGAACATTACCAGCTCCCCAGAACCCCTCTCATGGCCCCCCTCTATCATGATCCCCTTCTTGCCCCTCAAAAGTCAACATCATGCTGATCTCTAATACCATAGTTGAGTTTTGCCTGTTTGCTCAAGAAACTGTATATAAATGGTATACTACAGTATGACTCTACTGTGCCTGGCCTATTTTGTTTATGGAAGTCTATCATGTTCTTCTTGCTTGTATCTTAGTTTGTTCATATTCATTGTCCATAGTATTCCCTTGTAGGGGTATACCACCACTTACTTATCCAGCCTACTCTTAATGGGCATTTAGATGGTTTGCACTTTTTGGCTAGCATGAATACCAGTGTCAAAGTGTGTATATTGGTTTACATTCTCACCAGTAGTGCATGAGAATTCTAGTTGTTCTGCATCTTTGCCAACACTTGGCTGTTAGTCTTTTGAATTTTAGCCATTCAGAGTGTGTTGTAGTAGCTCATTGTGGTTTTCGTTTATATTTTATTTATGTTTTCCTGTTAATTAATGGGGCTCTTTATAGACCATTAGGATTTCCTCTTTTGTGAAATTCCTATTCAAGTCTTTTGCTTATTTCTCTGTTAGTTTGTCTGTTTGTTTTGTTTTTTCTTTCTTTTTTTTTTTTTCTGATTAAGAACAGAGTTTCTGAGCTTCAGCACTATTTTTTTTTTTTTCTTTTGAGACAGGGTCTTGCTCTGTCACCCAGGCTGGAGTGCAGTGGCATGATCTCTGTTCACAGCAATCTCTGCCTCCCAGGCTTAAGTGATTCTCCTGCCTCAGCCTCCTTAGTAGCTGGGATTACAGGCTTGCATCACCACACCCAGCTAACTTTTTGTATTTTTAGTAGAGATGGGGTTTTGCCATGTTGGCCAGGCTGGTCTTGAACTCGTGTCCTCAAGTGATCCGCCTGCCTCAGCCTCCCAAAGTGCTGGGATTACAGACCTGAGTCACCATGCTCAGCCTTCTTCAGCACTATTGATATTTGGGGCTGGATGATTTTTTGTTTTGGCGGGCTATTCTGTGCATTGTAGGGTGTTTAGTGGCACTCTTAGCCTTCATCCTCTAGGTGCCAATAGCACCGCCACCTCCCAGTTGTCTCCAAAAATGTCTCCAGACATGGCAATATGTCCTGAGGGGGTTGGAAAAAGGGTAAAATCACCCCCAGTTGAAAGCCACTGATTTATCTATGTATTCTGGATTGGAACCCTTTGTCAGTTAAATATTTTGCAAATATCTCCTCCCACTCTGCAGCATGCCTTTTCAGGCTCTTAAAGGTGTTTTTGATGAACAGAAGTTCTTAGTGTAGTCCAGTTACCAATCTTTTTTAAAATTGTTAGTCCTTTTTTATTTCTTTGCCTGTCCCACCTTTTCTTCTGGAAACTTTATTTTTGTCTTTCACACTTAGAGCTACCATCTACATTGGGATTGACTTTTTGCATGGCCAAAAGTAGAGTCAGGCTTCATTTTTAAAATATGGCTATTCAATTGACTCAGCAACTTTTATGGAAAACATTACTCTTTCCTTATTGCCCTGGGGAGCCACAGTTGTCATAAATCAAATGTCTATAATCCGTGTGGCTGTCTTTTATTCTGTTTCATTGGTCCATTTATACATCCTTGTAATAATACTACACTGTCTTAAAGACTTAGCTTTAGCATATGTCTCGAAATCCAGGAGATTAAGGCCTCCCACTTTGTTCTTTGAGATTGTCTTTACTGTTCTTGGCCCTTAGCAGTTTCATACAACTTCTAGAATCACCTTGTCAGTTTCCATTAAGAGAAACATAGTGGGGTTTTGTTTGGGATTCTCCCTATCAGTTTGGAAAAAAAACAAATATTTACAATATTGAGTCTTCCAGTTCATGAAGATAGGATCTCTCCATTATTTAGGCCTTTGAAAATTTGTCTCTTTCTCAAAAAAGAAAAAAAAAATTGCTTTAAAAAAAAGAGCATGTGGCAGCTTCTTATATTACTCAAGTGTTGTTACTTTTCAAAATACGGATTGTTTGCATTTTTAGAAGATTATGTTTCTTGGACTAAAAACTATTCTGAGTTCTCATTGCAGAGAGAGAGAGCAAGAGAGCGTGCAGCCAAATTTCTTAGCTTGGCATTCAGTGGGTTTAGCAAGCTAGTTCCAGCCTGCCTCCTGCCCTCCTTCTTCCTATCTTATATATCTTTTCTTTTGGCCCTATGAAGCTACTCCAAGTTCCCCCAATTCACCATGCTTTTGCTCCTACTATCCTCTCCACCTGGAATGTCAGGAAGGGCTTCATGGAGAATATAGTACCATCGCTGAGTTCCAAAGTTGGAATTTCTAGGCAGAAACAAGGGAATACCCATGGGCCACCAATGCCTAACCAAGCCCAAGACACGGTAGGAGCTCAATCAGTATCTGCCCACCTGGGATATTTGTCAGCTCCCGGGCCTGGGTGATAGGCAGGGGCCCTGCATGGCCACCCTTCACCCTCCAGGGGCAGCCAGTCTCTGCTTTTCTGGCTCAAAGAAGGAAGCAGTTTGTCTCAAACATGTGGAATCTACCAGCCCGTCTTTCCGTAGTCTGCATCTACGGGGTGCCCATAAAGTCTGGAAACAGATATTATTTTGTTCATTACAGATTGGAAATGTCCTTGAGGACATTGTGTATGTTCACCTGTGTGTCCAGGGTTTGTGGGCACCTTGGATTTCTTAAGGGTTTCCTCTTTCTTAGGGACCTTGCAGGCTGGTGCTACGATCATCCACAGTCTCCTTTCTCCCACGGTCTGTTTCTCTCTGCCTCACTGTTGCCACAGACAGTCTGGACAGATTAGAGCCTTGCCCCAACTTGAACCATGGATTTTTCTTTTCGAAATAAAACATAATAAAATTTTGGTGAAAATGGAAATATCTACATGTTTATTTTTAAGTGTTTTTTTTTTAATGTTAAGTTTTTTGGTTGGTTGGGAAACATCAAAACAGGTCATGTGTAACTTGGTTTGCTCATAAAAAAAAAGTGGCTCATACTTGGTATATTTAGAGAGGAGACGGAAGTGATTTTTTTTTTTTGTATTCAGTTTTTCTCTATTTTTCTTTTTAAACCAAAAAGTGCTTGGAAAATTTCTCCACCCTCTCCACTGTTAGTGCATTTTCCTGGCCTTAAAATTCTGGTAAAGGCTTCTGTTGCCCAAACTGAAGAGTTAAGTGTGCTGAGCTTGGCTTGACCTTCAGTTCTGCTTCTCTAAGAGTGAAAAGGCATCTTTTTCAGGACTGGTGGTATTAATGGGCTGAGGAGGACAGTGTTCCAAAGGGCGGAAAAATGCCTTCCTCTGTGAGAAATTAAGGCAGTGATTTCAAACAAATTGTTTCGCCAATGTCTGGCATCCCTGCGGGTTGTCTCTGGTTTTCGTCCACTTGTACCAAATGCATTCATGAACATGGCAGACATTTTGCTGAAGGTCTCACAGAGAAGGACGACTTGGAGACACACATTCCATAAAAAACAGCTTGAAAACCTTCCTCAAACATTTTTGTTTTCCATAGTTCCTTTTTCCGTAGTGTCCAATCCTATGAGTTCTTTTGTTTTTCCTTTTCCTCCTGGATTTTCTGCCACCTTACCTCCTGGGTTTTCTGCCAGCCTTACCCTCTAGCTCCATCACATCCAAAGGCCTCCCTGCTTATTATGCAGAGAAATCTGGTCTGGTGTCAGCTTCCACGCCCAGATTTTAATTTTTTATCCAACAGGGCATTCAGCAAATGAAGACCCTGCAGTTACCAGGACCAGAGCAGTAGGAAGTTATAAGTGATATTTTGCAGCAAGGCAGAATAATGTAATAGGATTGTAAGGGCTAAGTAGTGGAGTCCTAGAAGATGTTCTGAGCCCCTGGCTGCCTTGAGTTCTATTTTGGAAGTTTATTTCTAATTTCTCCCCAGTCGCTAGCTCCCAACTACCAGAGCTGGCCCCAGAACCACTCTTCCCTTCACTGGGAACAGACCCACACCCAACATCCCTATTCTATCTGCAATCATCTGCTGACTATGGTCTAAGGGATGTGTCTGGCCCCCAGCACAGTCCCTGAGGCCAAGGAGAAGATGAGGTTGCTAAAACTCCAGAGCACTCACTACCAGGCCCTCCTCGGTTATCTGTGGTTGCTCAGAATGATTTGCTTCATTAGCACTCCGAGACGCACAGATGGGGGAGAGTGGTGTCATACCAGATTTCATGCTTGACAGACAGACAGATAGATATGCAAATGGAATGAACGAGAGAGATGGGAGGGGTGTAAATGATGGGTGATGGAGTCTAGAATCAGGTAAGCAGAGGGTTTCCCAGGCTCCTCTGGAAAGGAGTTCAAAATGACAAGACCCAAAGAACACCATTCTTTATGACAACCTGGTACAGAACACAGGCACCAGCTCATGTCTGTCCTCACAACACCCTTGAGAGGTCACTGGAGCTCAGGAAACCAGGGGTTGCCCAGAAACATACAGTCAAAACTCAGATTCTAATGCCAGAGTGCCAGCCACTTCACCAGATTGCCTCCAAGAAGTTGCCACTGGTTGGCTGGAACTCTTGTTCCAAATACTATCTGATGATATTTTCCTTCTTCCCCATCTGCCTTCCTTCAAGAGGAAGTAAACAGATATTCCAGAGCATCTGAACCAAGCATCTTTGCATTTATTTGGGGACATTATTAGTGCTCATTTCTTTTCATTCAAGATGCCAGCTGTTGGGGGCAAAGTTGCCCCACTGAGCTCATGATATAGACATGGGCAGTTGCTAAAGTAATCCCTCCCCACCTGGAGGTTTCACCTTGCATCCCAAATACCACCCCTGCACAGACTGGGGTCTCTCATTGCTTTCCTCTGCACCCTCCACTGGCCACATCAACTTCCTTGTTTACCCATCTTAGGTGAGAACACCCTTTCTCCCATGGACTTCTACCAATGCATTTCCCACTCTGCCCCTCTGGCTGTCCCAGGTGTGCTGTATGCAACAGCCCCTCCAGGTCTCTATGCTGCCATTCCCTGCCCCAGACTCTCTGCTTGTCCAGACCCTGACCTGCGATATGGAAGTATGATAGAGGAGAGGGAATTCCAGGCAGAGTAGGAGCGGAGATGACCCATCCACTCGCGTTCCACTCACAGAGAGTAGAGGGTGGGGACGAGTCATTCACAGGGACTCCACACCCAGTTGGGTGGAGCAACGGGTCTTGCAGGTCAGCCCAGCCTGTCAGGACCCTCCTTCCTGGCAGGGACCCTGCTGGCCCATGGGCGATCCCCTTCTCCTTGGCGCTGCCTCCAGAACTGTGGCGAGGCAGCTGTTTTCAAACGTCTGTTTGGGTTTTCTGGAAGCTCTTTGAAGTTGGAATGAAAAATCTGCCTGGTGGTTCTGAAATGGCCTCTCCGGCTCAGCGGGCCTGGGTCCTGCATCATTCCCTTGGTTCAAGGCCGAGTGCAATGCCACCTCCCATTGCTGCCCAAATATGCATGGTTGGATTGAAATTCCCAGATATGTCATCAGGCCCCTTTACGAAGTTCTCTTTCCTCTATGTTGTTCTATGCGCCTCATCCACCTCACTAGTCAGGAGGTCCTTGAGGATAAAACCCCCCGCGTGATTTGTCTTTGTATTCCCAAGACTTATCCCAATGCCCTATACTCAGTGGCAACCACTATTGACACAGCTCTTTAAAATTCATTGAGTACTTCCATGTTCTCTCTTCAGAAGTATGAGGAAGGCATTCCCATTTTGCAGAGGAGCACACTGAGGTTCAGACATGTTGGGCAACTTGCTTTCAGTGACTCAGCTAGGATGGGGCAGACTGAGTATTTGACCCTGTGTGGCTCCAAAATCTGTGCTCCCCGGCTTCTGCCCTGCTTTCTCTGGACAGCCAAAGCACTCCATGCATGTTTGGTGCTGAGGTTTTAAGGGGGTTTAAGGGGGTTTTTAGGGGGTTTAAGTCACAGGGTGTCCAGCACTCAGGAGCTGAGGCCACCCTCAGCCATCTTGGTTTGCAGCTGATCCCTCTGAGGTGACAGGAAATGGAGGCAGCAGGACTGGAGCTGGGGTTGAGGTGTTCGGGGTAACAGGAGAGGAGGAGAAGCCGCTGATGTGGTGGCAGCCACACTCGGTGAAGTAACAGGCACCCCTGCCCAGCGGCCTGAAAGCCACTTCTCCTCAGCCAGCAGGAATCGCATTTCATAGCACAGGAAGCCTCTGTTCAGAGGAGGCCCAGTCAGGAGCGAAGGCTGTGGAGTCAAGGCTGTGAGAGAGAGAGAGAGAGAGAGAGAGAGTGTGTGTGTGTGTGTGTGTGTGTGTGTGTGTGTGTGTGTGTGTGTGGTGTGTGTGTGTGTGTGTGTGTGTGTGTGTGTGTGTGTGTGTGTGTGTGTTTAATTTGTGGCTTCAACAGAGGCCAGACTTAAGAATGAATGAAAGAGACAAACAAGGGCAGCTTGTCCCAAGTGGGGGAGGGAGAAGTATGGAGCCAGAGGACACCAGCTTCTGAGGGAGTCAAGTGCAAAGTCCTGGGCTGCCTGCAAACTGGGCCCTGCAGGAGGGCCAGCACCCTCAGTAGCAGCGGAGCCGGCCAGACCTCCTGGCCTCCCTCACAGCAGAAGAGTGGGCCTTCAGCAATGGGGCCCTGTGCAGTGGGAAAAGGCAACACTGTGTTTGCCTTCGTGGCTAACTGGGGCTATATTGCAAATGCTTCAGGAGAGTCCCTGCAGGCTGAGAGGCACATTAGAAAGTTCCATCCCCTTCATCTGCCCACCTCCCTTGGACTGTGGGCTGCGGGCTGCATGAGGCACCAGCACAGGGCTGGATGTGTGGGGCAATTCACCCTCCCAGGCAGTCGTTCCTTCTGGCTTTTTATTTGTCCAATATTCCTTCAGTCTCGATTATGTCCCAGGCAAAGTGCTAGACACGTCACACACATTTTCTTCCCTTGCCTTCACAACAACCCTACCAGGTAGGCACTATCCATCCCATTTTATAGCTGAGGACACAGAACTGTAAAAATGAAGAAGTGACAAGTCCAAGGCCACCCAGCTGGGAAAGGTGGGGTCGGACTTGAAGCTGCTGAGTCTTCTTGAATCTCCTCCTCTAAGGGGTCCCCCGCGCCAGCAGGGAAGAGAAAGTCATAAGCACCCAATTCTGGTAGAAGGCAGAAAGTGGAAAGGGGGGTGTCTAAGTCCAAAGGTGCTTCCTAGGGGCTCGGAGGGTGGTCCCAGAAAACCCCGGGGGATCAGTGTTCTCCAGGAGTCTTGAAGGGCAAGTGTGATGTGGAAGTGTGATAGAGGAGAGGGAATTCCACGCAGAGTAGGAGCAGAGATGACCCATCCACTCGTGTTCCACTCACGGGGCGTGGGGGGTGGGGACGAGTCATTCATGGGGACTCCACACCCAGTTGGCTGGAGCAGCAGGTCTTGCAGGTCAGCCCAGCCTGTCAGGACCCTCCTTCCTGGCAGGGACCCTGGCTGGCCCACGGGTGATGCCTTTCTCCTTGGCGCTGACTCCAGAACTGTGGCGAGGCAGCTGTTTTTAAATGTTTGTTTGGGTTTTCTGGAAGCTCCTTGAAGTTGGAATGAAAAATCTGCCTGGTGGTTCTGAAATGGCCTCTCTGGCTCAGTGGGCCTGGCTCCTACAACATTCCCTGAAGAAGTAAACAGGCCTGTGCACGGGGAGCTGCAGGGGCCACACTGCTGGACTGCTGGGTGTCCCTGGCCTGAGGCGTGGGAGGCCGGCCCTGGGCCCTGCAGTGCCCGAGTGTTTGCCCAGGTGCTCTGGACACACCAGCCTGGGGTGCAGGGGCCACTGCCGCCTGAGAGGGAGTCCTAGGGGGTCCAGAACAGGAAGCCAGCAGTGTTTTATGTTACGTTATGAACACCAGCAGGCTTCCTGGAGTGGACTGAGCCTCGTGGTTGAGAAATAGGCAGGCTTGGAGGCTGTTGGGCTTCCCACCGTGCAGCCGCCATGCCTCACCTTCATTAGCGGACAAAGCAGTTCTCTGTCCTCACTGGCCACAAGGGGAGGAGGACACAGCTTTTGGAAACCTCCAGGCTGCTATCCTGGAACCTGGGGCCATGGCCAGGGACAGCCTAAGCGTCCCCTCCCCTCTCATCTCGTCCTCTGAGGGGTAGGCTGTGCCCCAGCTGAACGGGGCAGCCGTGGCTTTGCCAGCTGATGGCTACCATGTGGGAATTTGGACCTGGATTGCCAGATCTTCAGATTTTCCAGCAAAGCTGGAAATGCAGATGTTTGTATGAAACTTCCCCAATTTAAAAAATGTTTAAAAACACTATGCAGGACGACCTATACACATCTGCAGGCCAGACTTGGTCCCTAGGCAGCCAGTTAGTGACCTCTACTCTCTGCCTTCAGACACCCGGAGCCACCTAAGCAAAGGGCCCCCATGACAGTGATGGAGTCGGGGTGGAGAAAATGCTCTAGGAGGGACCCCAGAGTCCACAGGCAAGAAGGGCATGGGATCATCCTTCTCCTACTCCTCCCAAAGGACAGGCACTGCTCCACCTCTTGGTTCCCGTCCACTCTGTTGGTACAGACATGGGGGAAGGGAGCAAGGGATATGACTTCTAGAATCTGGACCTTGTTTCTCTCTCAGGCACTTCCACTTGCCCTTGGCCTGATCTCCTGCTGGTTCAGTCCACCTGGTATGTTTATCAGGAGGCTCTTTCTTTTTCCTTTCTTCTCTTCTCTGTGCATGGCTTTCCCTCTTACAGGTCCTTGGTAGCTGCCAGAGCCCTCCTTCCAGGGTGTGTTGGCCAATGACAAGGCTGGGAGGCCAGGGCCGACCAATCAGAGCAGTTGGCCATATTCCTGGGAATTAATAGCAACATTGCATATGGGGAAAGCATGAGATTTGGGATCAAACAGACCTAGATTCAACTGCTTCCCTAACTGGCTAAAAGACCTTGAGATAGCTGCACAAATTTCCCACAACTCTGTTCTTCATCTGTAGATGGTGATGCTAATTCCTGGTGGGGATTACATACAAAGATGCATGGAAAATGCCTAGCACAGTGCCTGGGATATATTAAGAGCTCATCCATAGTTGTCACTGATCTGAGACAGTGACAACTATGGATGAGCTCTCAATATATTCTTGAGTTGCATGTCTATCAGAAGATGTGATGCCGGGTTCTCAACAGTCAACTTAGAAACACACTCTTGGAATAGAAACACGTTGGGTACCATTTGTACATATATTATAGATGTATTTCCTTTTCATCTTTTACCTATTCTCTTTTAAACAAAATCATGGTGGATTAAAAGGTAATAAATTACGCACAAAGTAGCTTCTCACTTCTCACTGCCTTTCATTTTTCTTCTCCTCCTACTTGGCTTTTCTCCCCCACCAGAACCTTTACTCTGGTCTTCTGTGTTTGCTAATTCATTAGTCAACAAATATTTACTAAGCACAAAGACTCGTTCTTTGTTCTCAAGGGGCTGATAGCTAGGGAGGGAGGCAGACAAATGATTGCAGCAAGGTTGAGGATAAAGAGAAATCCAGGGTTGGATGTGGTGACTCACACCTGTACTCCCAGAACTTTGGGAGGCCGAGGTGGGTGGATCACTTGAGGTCAGGAGTTCGAGACCAGCCTGGCCAACATGGTGAAACCCCATCTCTACTAAAAATACAAAAATTAGCTGGGCGTGGTGGCAGGCACCTGTAATTCCAGCTACTGGGGAGGCTGAGGCAGGAGAATCGCTTGAACCTGGGAGGCAGAGGTTGCAGTGAGCCGTGATTGTGCCACTGTACTCCAGCCTGGGCAACAAGAGCAAGACTCCATCTCAAAAAAAAAAAAAAAAAAAAAAAGAAATCCAGGGTGTGGAGGGGCCTGGAGTGCAGAAGACATCTGGAGATCTTAGAGCAAGGCTTGAGGTTTGAGAGAGAATAAGGGTCATGGCAGCAGGAATGAGGAAGAGATGGATTCATGAGACCTGTAGAGGGACCTTCCAGGAGGTCCCAGGGGTCAGGGGATGGGAAGAGCCAAGAAGAACTCCCCATTTCTGTTTAGATGATTGAGTGGATGACATTGTCACCAGCTGAAAGCAGAAGCAGCAGAGAACATCTTGCTAGTGAGAGGTGATGAGCTGGACCATACAAGGTGACCTTTAAAATGCTGGTGGGACATCAAGGTAGAACCACCCCATAAATGATAACAGTGAACCCACTACATGCCAGACTGTCTTAGGTGTTGTATCTTATTTCATCTCCATGATGGCCTTATGAGGGAAGGCACCATCCTGATCCCCACTTTTCAGGTGACTATTTTAAGGGTCAGAAATATTAGGTAACTCACCAGTCCAATGGTCACTGGTCCAAGTAGAGCTAGTCTGACTCCAGAGCCCATCTTCTTGCCCATTTCATGTATTTATTCAATTAACATTTATTGAAGACCTACTATGAGGCTGGCACCATTTAGATGCTTTGAATGTATCAGTCAAGAGGACCTGCCTTCACCCAGGTCCTATTCTACTGCGCACATTGCCTCTGCTTAGAGACAGCTGAGGATATGGATGACAGTTCTGGCTGGAGGGATGGGGGGCTGCTACACCAACTCCCACTCTGAAATCTCACTTCCAGGGTGAGGGACAGGTGCTTCCTTCACCCACCCACATCAGTCTATATCCCCATACTAACCATTTTGCTTTGTGCCAGGCCAGGTGGCAGAAGGAAGGACAGATGCTTGAGAAGGACTGTCACAGAATGGTTCCTTCTCACCCTTTAGCGGCATCAGTCTCAGAGGGTTTCTATATGGAGCTGGACATATCCCTCCATCTCTATCATGTGTTGAGGAGATCATGAAGGGGCTCTTCCTCTGGGCACTCTGCCACCCAGCCCCCAGCAGCCCACCCAGGTGTCAAGAGACAGACCTGCCCCTCACTCCAGAGAATAGCTAGGATCCTGGTGGCATGGCACTTTGGAAAGTATGAGACCCCTCCTTGTTTTACAGAAGAAGAAACTGAGGCAGGGAGCAGCCAGTCATTGCCCAAGGCTTCCTGGTGAATTAGTGACAGAGCCAGGTGAGAATGCAGCCCGCGTTTGTGTTGCTTCAACTCAGCCCCAGATCCTTCACTCTCCATGCGGGCTGCTTTGGGGAAGCCAACTTTGCACCCCCACTTCCCTGGAAGGCAGAGCACTAAGGCTGCCACCCAGCCATCGCTCAGACGGGTCCACACAGCCCCGGGCCAGCCTCCCGGGCACTCACACCTAGTGTCCGGAGCAGCTGGTCAGTGGGCATGGAGTTCCTGCTTGTGTGCCCCCACCCCTGTCGCACCCTCCCCCTGCCTGGGATGAGCTGCAGCTGCCTCGGGGCCTCTCTGCCTGCACCCCCCAGCCAGCCCGTTCCCTGCTTTAATGTCTCATGGGGAAAATAGCTGGCAATGCTCAGGCGATGAGCAAAGGCCATTTTTTAAAAAAAGCCTAACGCCAGGATGAGGGGGCAGGAGGGGATGGAAACAGCTGCAGGCTCCTCTTCCAAATTTAGCCAGGTGACTGCTTTGCCCTGCTCCTCCTTCTCTGGGGTTTTTGGGTGGCCATTGCCTCCACGGTAGGACTGTGTTCCTGAAAACCACCCCCCAGATGACTCACAGAGCTGTGGCAGCTCAGAGAGGAATGTCTATTCATTTCAGCTGGGGCTCTTTTAAGCCAGTTGGACCTGACCAGCGGCTCCACTGTGGCAGAATTGGGCTGCCTCCCACTTCCTGTGTCCCCATCCGATTTCAGGGCCTACCATCCCCAAAGTGACAGAAGATAGCATGGAATGAGGCAGCCATGCCCAGATATCAGAGGTGCTGAAAACATCCTGAGGCTGCTGTAGAAACACAGCGAAGATTGGGGCGTGGAGCGGGAGCAGGAGAGAAGCCAGGTGGCCCAGGCTTGGGTTGGGAGAACAGGGCATGGCCCCAGCCCCAGGGTGCCCATGGGCAGGACTCAGAGCCCCAGAACCCAGCACTCACCATTTCCACTTCTCATTTATTCTTTAAGTGTTAGAGGGACCTTCAATTCAGCTCATCCAGATGTTTCTAAGTATGAATGATTTGTAAAACGATTTTATGGATATATATGGATAACATATATCCATAAATATTATCCATATACATATATAGATAAAGTTAAATTGTTCTGCATAACCAGTAATTTGACAATTATTTATTGGGGGATGAAGCTAATGTCTGAGGAGGAATACATTTCAAAAATATATTGAGGCCGGGTGTGACGGCACTTTGGGAGCCAAGGCAGGAGGATTGCTTGAGCCCAGGAGTTTGAGATCATCCTGGGCAACGTAGCTAGACGCTGTCTTTACAAAACATTTAAAATTTAGCCAGGCGTGGTGGTGCATGCCCGTGGTTCTAGCTACTCGGGAAGCCAAGGCGGGAGGATCTCTTGAGCCTGGGAGGTCGAGGCTACAGTGAGCAGTGATCACACCACTGCACTCTAGCCTGGGCAACAAAGTGAGACCCTGTTTCAAAAAAAGTACCCAGAAATATATTGAGCAAATATTGTGCTACATACAGTGTGGATGATGCAGGTAGTATATGAACATGGCACTAAAAAACCTGTCAGTGGAGCCTACTTGAGAAAACATGGGAAATGCTGATCATCACTTTCCTCTTTGTTGTGGTTTTCTGGTCTTCTTCTCTGATCTCCTTCTCCTTGGTCTTCATCCAGAGAAGACAGACAGTTCCATGAACTGATTTTGGTGTAATGGGATCTGGCACAGCAGGCATTCCAGCCTTTAACCCTCCTACAGTGACTTTGGCTGTGACCTGGGATGGGGTGGGCACGCCATAACTGAGGTGGAAAATCCTGTCAGTGAGCTAGATCGAGTCACCAGGCGGGGCTGGATGGGACCAGAGAAAATGGCTTAGACCCTGGAGTGTCATGAAAAGACACACAAGGCAACTAGTGAAGCCAGCAGACATTCTAGCACCTGCCCTCCTCCCTCCATCCCTTAGATCTGGGAGACGCCTCCTGACACACCCACCTCAGACACTTCAGCCTGACCCTGTTCTGAGCAAGCAGGCTCTCTGCTAGATACACTCCCACCCCGAAACCTCACTTCCAGGCTGAGGGACGGGTGCTTCCTTTACCCACCCACCTCAGTGTAAATCTCCATACAGACCATTTTGCTTTGGGCCAGGCCAGGTGGCAGAGGGAAGGGGAGACACTTGGGAAGGACAGTCATGGAATACTTTCTATCTAACCTTTTGGCAGTGTCAGGCCCAGAGGGTTTCTATTATGGAGGTGGACGTTTCCCCCATCCCCATAAACTCACCCACGTAGGCCCGTGTGGGACATGCTTTGACTCATTCAACCATTTTATAGTCACTCAACCAACCAGAGAGCTCTTCTCCCCTCTCTCTCTGGGTCAGTCATGCTTGTCTTGCAGGTCTCCAGATACCCCAAGACAGGCTTTTCCTCCCCCAGGAAAACCTTTCCTGTGCTTCACCTGCTGGGCGGATCACCTGTCAGTAGTGCTTAGCCTGTCCTAATCATCGTTGTAGGTCAGAGGCCTCTGGAGCAGCTATTCATGGGCTTGGCCGTCTGGGTCAAGGGAACTGATGTTCAAACAGGATGTGTGCAAGCTCGTCTTCTCACTGGGGTGGTACTGATACTGCCCAGGAAACTAGTGAGGAGTGAACTTGATGACTAACAGCAGCTTAGAGACAATGTCATCTCTTTTCTCAAACCCGTGTGGAAGGGAGAAAGGCCTGCCTGCCAGTGGTCCCGATGCCACTCGGTGGGGCAGGATTTGAGCGATCAGCTCAAGATCTGAAAGATCAAAAGTGGCTGAAATGAAAAGGATGCTTTCTAAGCATAAGTGTGAAGTCCTAATTCCTGGCTCAGCAACTCAGCTATTGATACTAGAGCCTAATAATCACTCGTTCTGGTGACAAGACTTGGGGGCTTTAGTCAGCGGTTTCCATTTCCTGGCTGTGTACTGGAAGCCCTGAGCACATTTTTAAAAGATCAAGTCCTGGGTCCCATCCCAGAATGTTCAGAATGAAGATCTCCAGGAAAGGACTTAGGAAATTGTGTATTTTAGAAGTTCTCCAGGTGGTTCTTATGTAGCTTTTGATTATTTTGGAGGTGGGGTGGGCAGGACAGGATCTCACTCTGCCACGCAGGCTGGAGTGCAGTGGCACAATCTTGGCTTACTGCAGCCTTAACCTCCCCAGCTCAAGCCATCCTCCCACCTTAGCCTCCCAAGTAGCTAGGATTACAGGCATGCGCCATCATGCCTGGATAATTTTTGTATTTTTAGTAGAGACGGGGTTTCGCCATGTTGGCCAGGCTGGTTTTGAACTCTGGCCTCAAGTGATCAGCTCACCTTGGCCTCCCAAAGTATTGAAACTGCAGGCATGAGCTGCTGCACCCAGCCCTTATGTAGCTTTTGGAAACGAGTGAGGAGTGAACTTAGGGCTTTATGGGAAGCATCAATAAATCACATCAATAAAGCAAATGTGAGCCAACAGAAAGCTTCCAGGTTGGGGTGCAGTCTGGGCTCACCACAGCTCCAGCAGCGACTCAGGATCATGTTGTGAAGAAAGTAAAGATCCAGTCCCTTCACTGCTGTACCACCTGGGAGTAGGACCCCCAGAATCCAGTATTTCAGGTATTTCATCCGCTCTAGCAAGATGCTTTTGACAAAGCTGCAATTTGTGCCTGTATGATGCTCCTAGTCACCAAGGGTGGTGGCCAGCAAGGCTACTGAGAAAATAGATCCTCACTCCATGGGCTCAGAAGGCTGATGCTGGGACCATCTTCTTTCATTCTGGCAAAACCGTGGGTTTCTTCAGAATGTCAAAGTGCAGAAGGGCGCTGTGGGTGGCAGGATGCTTGCTGGCCAGGTAGCAGATGCAAATCAGTGTCCCTGCCCACCCAGGAGAAGCCAGGAGCAGAAGGTGAAACAGTGAGCCATGGGGATGCTCGGCTCTTCCTGAGATTCCTTCCATGATTTCCAGAGAAATTGTGAAGTCACAATGCACAGCTCTCCAGCATGTGCATCTCCTCCTCAAATGCCTTCTGCAGGGACAAAGAGGACTCTATCCTCAAGAGTGGGACATAGTTCTGTACCAAAATGGGGCAGGTTGAATGGAGATAATGATCTTCAGAACTTTAAGAAGGAGATGACCCAGACAAAACAGAAATTAGGTAATTTATCAGAAAGCCTGGAAAAACATCTGAGAGGGACCCCTGCAGGAGACTGAGGTCTGGAAGGGCTGAGGTAGCGTATTCTTATTCTGGCCTCCACAAGCCACATGGACTCCTCCTATCTGGCCTCCACCAGCCTTTTTCCTATAGAGAAGCCACTCATGCTCCACAGTTCTGGGAAACAGACTGATGACAGATTTAGTTCCTGGACAACCGCCCCTCAACTCTTCCTGTTCCATGCTCTGACACCTCGGGTTGGCCTCAGACAATCCACTCAACACCTTGTAATACATTCATAGACCTGTGTCTCAGGAAAAGCTGTGGGGAAGGACAAAGCTTCAGCAGGCCAAGCCCCAAGCCTGTGGGGCCTTTTCTTCTTGGACTCATGCAGTGGCTGGCATTTCTAGGGAGAGAGCTGAAGTTCAGTTCACATCATCCCATTTATGGAGGATCTTTCTCGGGGTTATTCTTCCAAGAAGCATCAGCAAGAAAGGAAGGAAGCCATCTCTTGATGTCCTGGGGCACCGCCTGCCCATAGGTGAGAAGGGGTTCCCAGGTGGAAAGAAGGGGTGCAGGAAGCTGCACCCAAGAAACCAGTTTCCCCAGCTTCTGAAAGTAGGGCCAGCCCTGCAATGTGGGGTGCAGCTGCCTAAGAGGGGCTAAATGGACCTTGCAGGGTCACTCCAGATGAATCTTTTTCCGCACTCCCAGAACTCAGGCCTCAACCTCCTCATGGTCCGTGTGTTCTCTGATGAGCACGTGCACACACACACACACACACACACCCTGGCTTCAGGGATCTCTTCAGAATTTTTTTTTTTTTTTTTGAGAGAGATAGAGCCTTGCTCTGTTGCCCAGGCTGGAGTGCAGTGGTGCTATCTTGGCTCACTGCAAACTCTGCTTCCCAGGTTAGTGATCCTCCCACCTCAGCCACCCAAGTAGCTGGGATTACAGGCGTGCATCACCACACCTGGCTATTTTTTTTTGTAGAGATGGGGTTTCACTGTGTTGGCCAGGCTGGTCTCAAAACTCCTGACCTCAAGTGCTGCCTTGGCCTCTCAGAGTGCTGGGATTATAGGTGAATGAGCCACTGCACCTGGCCAATCTCTTTAAAATATGTCTAGAGTCCATGTCTCTCTCTTGATCTCTGGACTCACCTATGCACCTGCCTACTGCACCTCTACACCGGCCACTTGAAAGCATTTCCAATTCAGCAGGAACTTCCAGCCAGCTGGGAAATCTGCTCACCATTGCCTTGGCGAGGAGCCTACCCTCTACTCCAGCCACAAACCCCTGAGTCACCCTGGCCTCCTCCCTCTTGCTCACCCACTTCTCGCCGTGGGATCAGTTACCAACTCTGCCAGTGACCTGAGAGCTCTCGGGCCAGTTCACTCCTTAGGCCCAGTTCCAGTTACTCATGTACTGGACAAATGAGGTGGATGAGGCTACTCTTAATCTAAATGTCCTGTGTGGTTGAGCAGAATGACCACCAGAGACAGAGAGAGAGAGAGAGAGAGTAAGCAAGTAGGTTAACTAGGAAGTCCGCTGTCAAATTGATGTTATCAGGGAGGGTCTCAAAAATGAGGCCAGATTGAAATATACTAAAGGCAGTGAAATACCTGAATGCGTAGGAAGGGATTCTAGGCAGGGGAGCTGAGCAAGTGAAGGCAGAGAGACAGAGATGCTCAAGGATGACCCAAGAGACAACGCATGGCCCACTGTGCCTGACACATGCTAGAGATGAGTTGGCCCAAGGTGTGATGAGTTAGGTAAGGGCCACCCTCTGCTAAGCCATCAAGAGTTTGTAAGCAGTGGTGGTGGGGAGGGGGTGGTACTGCAAGCTTTAGAACAAGACTGGAGCATAGTGAATATGTGTTTGGGAAGGTTCCATCGGCAAAGCGGTGTTCAGGGAGAGGAGGCTGTTATGGCTGTCCAGGCAAGGGATGGGCAGAGCAGGTAAATGTCAGAGTCAGGGGTGGGAGAGGTGGGAGGTACACGTAGGAGGGGTCAGAGGGGTGTCTTTGGCAGGAGCTGGCCAGGGGAGTGATTCCTAGTCAGGGGTTTTGGGTATGTGTAGAAGGACAGAGTGGTGGCAGCTTCTTTATTGTCATCTTCTTTTTTTTTTTTTTTTTTGGAGACAGAGTCCCACTCTGTCGCCTAGGCTGGAGTGCAGTAGCGCAATCTCAGTTCAATGCAAACTTCACCTTCCAGGTTTCAGTGATTCTCATGCCTCAGCCTCCCAAGTAGCCGGGATTACAAACATGTGCCACCATGCCTAGCTAATTTTTTTGTATTTTTAGTAGAGATAGGGTTTTACCATGTTGGCCAGGCTGGTCTCAAACTCCTGGCTTCAAGTGATCCACCCACCTCGGCCACCCAAAGTGCTGGGATTACAGGTGTGAGGCATCACGCCCAGCCATCATCTTCTTGTTATTTTCCCAAGGAGACATGTCCTGTAGGGTGGGTGAGGAGAAGCCATGTTGTCAGGGACTTGGCTGCTCCCTGAAGTTGATGGTGTGGGGGGAAGGGGGTTCCTTTTCACTGCAGTGATCCCCATGGAGTCAGCTACAGCCTGGCTCAGTTTTGTCCCGGGTCTGTCAGCTCACTCCCTTACTCCTCAGGGCTCTGGGATTGTCAGTGACAGAAACCCAGCTCCAAGCCGACAGAGAAGGTGAAGGTGCAGGGAATCCGAGGTAGGATTGAGAAACGAAATTCTGGAAACATCTTTGGGGGAGGCAGGCTCAGGGATGGCTGAAAGCAGGGCTGCAGGGCTCCAGTGCCAACAGGGAACAGGGCAGCTGATGGGGCTGCTGCCTTGTACTGAGTAACTTTCACCACAGCAATGAGACTGACTTCAGACTCTCTCTAGCTCCAAGCCCAGGATCCTGGGAAGCAACTCATTGGTCTGGCTTGAGTCAGGCATTGGCCTGTGGACCAGTTGGCAGGGGCCAGTGCCAGGGTGGTGCTAGCCTTCATGGGAGTCCCTGGGTGACTATGTGGGAGGGGGAGGGGCAGGGCATAGAGGAGGGGAGGCAGGCAGACAATCCTGGGGTCACTGCAACTCCACAGCAGGGCCAGGGAGCAAACAAAGGGTGAACAGGAGACAGGGATGTGGCCAGTGATTGGCTAACAAATCTAATCCCTCTCTAGGTGAGGTTCTTTTTAGAGTTAACGTGAGTCATTTGTTCATTGATCCGTTGAGCGTTGATTCTGTGATTCATCCAACAAGGCTTTACTGAATTCCTATTCTAGGCCAGGCCCTCGATCACAGATAGAAAAGGGAAGAAAATAAGGTTCCCTGCCCTGCAGTAGTTCATGTTCTAGCATGGGAAATCCATGTAATAAAATTCTATAATAATAAGAGACTTATGCTGAATAGAGGTGGGAAATAAGGAAGAAAGAGCGATTCATTCTTCTTGGAAATGTATTAAAGGCTTGATGGGTAGTAGGGTTCCTCCAGGCATTGGTGCTGGAGAATAGCCTTCCAGCAGAAACAGCAATGTGACAAAAGGCACAGACCATGAGCTCATGTTGGACATTGGATAGGCATGGGGTCTTCTGGTGGTCTAGCGTGGCCAGATTGTAAGTTAGAAGGTGGCCAGAGTGTAAGTTACAAGGTGGCCAGAGTGTAAGTTACAAGGTGGCATGCGGCATAAAGCAAGAGAACAGGTGAGGTTGAGTAGACATCTAGGGGCCACTTCTCGAGGGACCTCACACAGCAACACGGGTTTTGGAAGGGTGTAAAATACAAGATTTGCCTTTGAGAAAGACTATCCTCGCAGCAGTGTAGGCGACGGACTGGAAGGAGGAGGAGACTGGAGATGGGCTAACCATCAGGAGGCCACTATGAATGTCAGGATAGAGAAGTCCTCCTGCACTGAAGAGATGATGAGGAAGTAGAAGGCTGTGGGTAGAACTTCAAGCGGGACAGGGTGAGTTCAAGAGCAAGAGTGAGAGGAGGCAAACTTTGCAGGGCAGGAAGGAGTGCTTGATTGAGAGTTCACTGCTGTCTTCTGATGGAACTGTTCATTCCTTGGAAGAGCAGAGTGGTGAGAAAATGCAATAGCTTGAAATTCTGATAACTAGAACCCTGGAACAGAAGTACCACTTGCCAATTATGTAAATTGGACAAATCACTTAACCTCTGAGATGTGGTGGGAGTTAAACCATGTAGTAAGCAGATAGCCTGATACCTGGCACACAGAAGACCCTTGAAGTGTGACATTTATATCAGAATCAGAACCTTTTTGGATTCCATGGCTACTTCCAATGTGTGTGTGTGTTTTTTTTAACTGGAGAGGTACGATTAGTAACTAGTAGGAGCAACATTATTCTAGGTTGGTGCAAAAGTAATTGCATTTTTGCTGTTACTTTTAATAGTTGCGTATCAAAGACAGCATTTGTGTTTATGGCATTGGAAACATTCTGACTCAGCTTACTGACATTTCCTCTGCCATCATCTTCTTTCATACTGAAGTGTGGTTTAAAATATGTATATGTATATATATATCATTTCTCCCCATTCAAAGAAGGGTTTACGCCTCTGCTTTCATGTCCCAACATACTTTGAGGGATAGTCTCACCCCCTCCCTTTTCCCCTTTTATGCCAGGACCCTGGAGGACAGCCAAGTAAGGTGGTGCTTATCTCATTTTCAGTCCTGAAGGAGGAGGAAGATCAAGTGTGTGCAGTGTTAAGTGTCTGGAAGGCGTTTATTTGATTTTCAGCTTGTCTTTGTTCCAACATGGATTGAATGGTAAACACACGAGAGTAGTTCCCAATAGGCGCCTGAATAGCTGAGGGGCAAAATGTCCCGGTGGCCCACACCCACATGTACCATCATCATGAGTCCTTCAAGCCTGCACAGCTCACTCCTGTCCAGCCCTGGGATACCAGGTGAGTCAGGAGAATGACTTCCTCTGTTCTTACAAAGTCCTGGCCACCAGAGATGGTACTGTTAGCACAGGAGAGACATTGAGAATAGGGTAGAAATCTATGCAGAAAACTGTTTGTTGTGGCTGAGAGTTCCAATGCCCATTTAAGACCCTGGGAGAAAAAAGTCAGATCACTCATGTATGGGCTGAAGAACTAAGATTTTGGTTGCAAGTAAGAGAAACCAACTTGAGATAAATTTAGTCAAATGGAAAGGGGGAAAAAAGCATGGGGTTTGGATTTATGATAAGGACATAGGGAGTGTCTCCCAGCATCAAAGGCAGGAATAAAGCCAGGCCACAAGGAGGGACTGGAACCAGGAGAAAAATAATCAGCCCAGCTTTGGTCCATTGTGCCTCTGGTCCAGTCCGTTTGGCCTGGGAGTCAGAAATCTCGCTGAACAAGCGTGACTCTAGGAGGTCCATTTTGTGAAAGGGTAGATCACAGAGAGGGCTCTGCAACAGAGTGGAGACCCTGGCTCAAGGCAGAGATTTGGGAAGCCTTACGATATGGTGGCCTTTGAAGCCCTAAAAAGGGAATTGACCCAATTCAAATGGCATGGATCTCATAGTAAGAGGTAGGACTACTTGAGAGAGAAGATCAAAACAGAGAGATTAGATTCCAAGGGCTCTAGAACAGAGCTCTAAGGGCAAGCATTGTTTTCTCATCTCTCTGCTCCCACAACCCCACTTCCCAGACTTAAGGACAATGGTGTATACATAAGAAAGGCTGAATAAACATATAGGTTGAATGGCATAGAACAGACATTTTTATAGATCAAGACAGTTGAATATGGACGATTTCGTGTTGTTCAACCTAATATGTGATGCATGAGCATTGAGCTGAATTGAGATCTTGCTTTGAATCTTTGTTATGGGACCTTGGGGCAAGTCATGGTCTCGATGGTTTTTAAGGTTATTCCTTGGACCCAGGTGCTGGAAGCACAACTTCCAAATGTTCAATACCCAGAAGCAAACTGACAGAGGCAGGAACAAGCTGGAGTCAGAGAGATCTGTGTTCAGATTCCAACTAGGCACTGTCCCCTGGGCCTCTGCAGGCCCTGAGTGAGCCATCGAGGCCTGCCCTGAGATGGCAGTGCTACCTCCTCTCTCTGCCAGGACCACTTTCTCTCATTTTATGGAGAAAAGCAAGGAATAACTTTTTCCAACTGAAGCCTCTGGAAGATCTTAGGCAACACAGCCGACTGGAGCTGAACCTAGGCCAGCATCCTGGGCCACAGCTCAGCTCTGCAAATGCAGCCAGAGCCTGAGGCGGGGGCTCTTCTCCCTGCCTGGCAACTTCTCCTGGCTATGAACCAAGCGTGGGCTGCAGCTCCTGGGAGACCAGGCTGAAGGCCCAGGAGATGCTTCAGGCAATTTGCAGTTGCTCCCTTGAATTCCATTTTTAATAGCATCTGTAGGGCAGGGAGCGCAAGGCTGACCTGTGAGCCTGGTGTCCTGACTTCTCAGGGCAAGACTCTTTCAAAAGTATTCCTTGAGCATCCACATTTGTTTTCAGCAAATCAGTCTCTGCTCTACCCTTTTGAAGAACACAGCTAACAATGGAAAACAACTTTTATATAAGAGAGCTAACTGCAATCCGGGTGCTTTCCTAAGCATTTTGTATATGTTATTTCTTTGAATCCTCTCGAAACCTCAATTAGGCAGAAGATACTTAATAGCTTTATAAGCGAGACAGGAATCTTAGCCTAAAAATGCAAAGGGAAGTCCTGGGGAGGGAAAGGAGAAAACCAGGAAGAGGAAAAATAAATCCACGAGATAATGTTATAAAATATAATAAAGCTATACCTACTTTAAAAAAACCTACAGAAATTTCCCAGACCTGCAGAGCCACTAAGTGGCACATGCAGGGGTCAAACTATGTCTATGGTGGCTCACGCCTGTAATCCCAGCCCTTTGGGAGGCCAAGGCAGGAGGATCACTTCAGTCCAGGAGTTCAAGACCAGCCTGGGCAACATGACATAGTGAGAATAAACAAATTAAAAAGTTAGCTCGGCATGGTGGTGTGTGCCTGTAGTCCTAGCCACTCGGGAGGCTGAGATGGAAGGATCACTTGAGTACAGGGGTTTGAGGCTGCAGTGAGATGTGATCATACCACTGCACTGAAGCTCTTTGAGACAGAGTGAGACATCATCTCAAAAAATAAATAAATAAAAAGTCAAAGCTCCTCCTCACCAACATATAGTAACATTTATGGAATACATGCTTACCTCACTCTTCCTCAAAACTGCTGTTTGAGGAAGGTCCTGTTGTCACGAGCATCTTTCAGATGAAGAAGCCGCAGAACAGGGAGGTAACAGAACTTGCCCAGGTTCACACAGCAGATGAGTGGTAGAACTGGGAACTGAGCCGAGGACACCTCCCTCCAAAGCATCTTGTTGGGTTGGAGAAGGACAGTGGCAAACACAGCTCATTCTCACTGCATTTTGGTAGCAAAGTTGTGCCTTCTTTTTTTTTCTTTTTCTTTTTTTTTTTTCTTTTTTTAGATGGAGTGTCACTCTGTTCCCCAGGCTGGAGTGCAGTGGCACGATCTCGGCTTATTGCAACTTCTGCCTCCTGGGTTCAAGCTCCTGCCTCCCGGTTTGGCTCCTATCTTGGCCCCCAAGTAGCTGGGACTATAGACATGCGCCACCACACTTGGCTAATTTTTGTACTTTTAGTAGAGGCGGGGTTTCGCCATGTTGGCCAGGCTAGTCTCGAACTCCTGTTCTCAAGTGATCTGCCTGCCTCAGCCTCTCAAAGTGCTGGGATTACAGGTGTGAGCCACTGCACCCAGCCCGTGCCTTCTTTTTGCTCCCAAATCCCATCTTATTGGAGTTCCCTGAAGCAGTAATAGTAAGGCAGTTGTGTAGTAGAGCATATTAATGCAATTGGGTATTCCTTTGCCATTCTAGGAAATTATCTACTGATACACACAGCAACATAGGTGAATCCCAAAAACATGCTGAGTGAAAGAAACCTTGTACAAAGGTCTACATACTGGATCATTCCATTTACATGAAGTCCTAGCAGAGGCAAAGTGAATCTATGGAATGTTTCTGGTATTTCTCACTTAGAAGAGTGGTTGCCTCTTATTGGAATTGACTGGGAAGGGGATGAGGGAACTTTCTGGGGTGATGATAATGTTTTGGACCTTTCTGGGGATCTGGGTTTCAGAGACATATGCATTTGTCAAAACTCAACAAGTGTGCATTTTAGGTTTGTGTGTTTTATTTACATGTAAAATTTCCCTCAAAAGATGAAAAAAAAGAATATGGAACTCTAGTTAATAATACGCAGGTTGAAGTGTTTAAGGGGAAATGTGGTGGTAGTATCTTTAATTTACTGTAAAATGCATCCAAAGACTAAGATTGATCTCTGGATGGATAGATAGATGTGCAATAACGCAGCAAAATGTTACTGGTAGCATCTAGGTTGTGGCTGTATTAGTGTTCACTGTGAGATTCTTTCAACTTGGCTATGTGTTTGAAAATTTTCATAGCAAAATGTTGGGTTGGAGGGGAAAGCGATTATGTGGAACCCTGGGGTCCCCTAGTGGTGAGTTAGGGGCCCCGGAGCTCAGGATTTCGAGCTGAGATTATGCAGTCAAGAACTGTCATCCTTACATATCTCTGTCAAAGCTTCCTGGCCCTGAGTAAGCACTAAAATATGCATTTCCCTGGGTCTCACTTTAGAGAGAGAATACTGAGGCCCAGGGAAGGTCTGCCAAGGTCTCCCAGAACTAGAACCCAGGACTCACTGTTTCTGGCCACTCCTCCCAGCTAGCTTTATCAGAACACATTTTCTTCCATAGAACAGGGCCTTTTGTTCTATAGCCCAGGGCTGTAAATTTCACCTGCGTGCAGGGATCCAGGTAACTGATCCCATCACAATGAGCCGATGGCACTCAGGGCAGTAAAACAGGTCTATGCGTTAGAACCCCACCTGCCAGTGGCTTCCTGTAGGTGTATTTGAAGTACTAGGAAACCAGAGTGGTTTCTACAAATAAATAACCCAGGAAAAGACAAGCCTCTCAGATCAAAGGAGGACTCTGGCCCAAACTTGAACTAAAATCAAGCGTGCTCTTTCGACTCCACTCTGGCTGGGCAGAGGGAGGAGTGGAGAAAGTCTATCTGCTGTGCAAACATTCCCTGTCTCTGCCCTTCCTGGGTTTGTGTGAGTCTGAGAACAGGAGCCCGGGAGGAAGGCTGCACTCTCTGAACTGCTGCCAGGCCCTGCCTCATGACATTCCAGCCTGGCTTCCAGGCACAGCAGGTGCCAACAAATTGGCCTCTTGTGTGTCCGAGCCTAAGGGGCTCATTCATGGGCTGCACGCCTGTCTCAAGGCTCTCATGTAAGCCCGCAAGGGCCCCCAGCTCTTTGAGGAAATTTCATGGCATCCTCTGTGTTTCGTGGCCCTACTGGTTAATATTAATGCTTCCCAGGGGAAGGGAAGGAGAATGGAAAGAGATGCACAGAAGCCAGCAGCTCTGACTCCTTTCGCAGTGGGGAAGGATGAGGGCAGAAGGTGTGTTAGAGCAGAGGAAGGACCCTTAGAAGTTGAAGTTTGCAAACTTCACTGTGCACATTAGTCACTGAGGATTGCCAGTCAGTGGCCTGGGGCAAGACCTCTGGTTTCTAACAGGCTCTTGGGTGATGCTGATGTTGCTGGTCCCTTGACCACACTCTGAGTAGCATCACCAATGGCCAAATCCCTCCCCTCGTGAAGTTAATGGACAACAAGCAAACTCTTTAGTGAATATATGATTATAAACTGTGTGAAGAAAATAACCAGGATGCTACAAAGGGTATTGAGGGAGAGACCTTCAGCTGGGAAGAAGATGGCAGGAAAAGCATCTGTAAGAACAGGACTTTAGACTGGTACCTGAGGGTGAGTGGAGTAGGGAAAGCATTCCAGGCAGTAGGAGCAGCATGTGAAAAGTCCCTGGGGCAGAATCAAGCTTGGCATCTTCAAGGAAATGACAGAGAGGCCCATGTTGCATGGGTGGAGACTGGCGTGAGATGAGGCTGGAAAAGGGTCAGGCCACACAGGGCTGGATAAAGGGCTCTGACTTCATTCTAGGTGTGATGGGAAGCCCTTGGAGGGTTTTAAGCAAAAATGTGCCATGATCCATGCTGGTGGATCTGTGGAAGATGGATTGGGATAAGGTGGGGAGTAGGCTGGTGTGTGGTTCTTGCACAATCCTTCATGAAATAGTCATCAACCTTAGTGGTAGTAAAGATTTTCATTCTTTCTGATGTGGGTCACATTTTCTAGGGAACTGCATGTTTTGGGGACACAATACAATTGAGGAAAATAAGTCTTCTTTTCCAATAAAGTAATGTAAGGCCTCATTAATTAAATAAACACTTTATGAGAGCAAAAAGACTTGTAAAGAACTAACCTTCGGCTGGGCTTGGTGGCTCATGCCTGTAATCCCGGCACTTTGGGAGGCCAAGGCGGGCGAATCACCTGAGGTTGGGAGTTCAAGAGCAGCCTGACCAACATGGAGAAACCTGGTCTCTACTAAAAAAAAAAAAAAATACAAAATTAGCTGGGCGTGGTGGCGCATGCTTGTAATCCCAGCTACTCAGGAGGCTGAAGCAGGAGAATCCCTTGAACCTGGGAGGCAGAGGTTGCAGTGAGCCAAGATTGCGCCATTGCACTCCAGCCTGAGCAACAAGAGTGAAACTCCATCTCAAAAAAATGAAAAAGAAAAAAAAGAACTAACCTTCATCTTTCCTTCTCCTTTTGGCTTCTTATTAGTTAGGGTTGTTCCCATAGTGAATGTCAAAAACACAATTCAAATTGGCTTAAATGAAAAAGGAACTTTGTTGGCTCATGCAATTGAAAAGTCCAGGGATAGTAGTAGCTTTAGGCATAATTGGGTCTGGGTGCTCAAGTATTAGCTTTCTCCATCTCTAGGCTCCACATTCCTCTGTGCGAGCTTCACTCTTAGGGAGCCTCTCTCAATATAGAGCTAAGGGTGGCCCCAGCAACTCTAGGCTTGCCAACCACAGTGGGATGAGATCCAGCTTTCCCAGTAGTTCCAGCCAATGTCCCTTTTTTTTGACTTGGGTCATGTGAACATCCTGAACCAATCACAGCAGCCAGGGGAATGGATCTATCCATTGGCCAGGCCAGGTCACACATCTACCTTAGGAGCAAGGTGAGTGGATCAGCCCCCGTTGAGCCACATGGACTGAGAGTAAAGGGAGAGATGGCTGCAAAGGAAGATCAAGGGGCTGAATTCGGGAGCAGGGAATGAAACTCACAAACATCCTCTGTGGGCTCCTCATTCATTTTGAATGTAGCACCTTCTCCCATCAATCATTAAGGCTGGTTCCAATTCATCACCTTTTGTTCTAAACCCGTGTCTGGATCTTGCCTCTCCTGAAGACATCTAGCTCTGGGAGCAGAAGGCATCTTGCTGGCAGTGATGCCCTACCTGTCCCATCTCTCCTGCTGCTCCCAGCAGAATATGCCTTTGCCCAGGTCAGAAGGCCTTTGCCCCACAAGGCCCTTGTTTCCAGTTTGAAGGACACCCCTAGTTCACAGTCCACATGCCGGAAGGCAATGGTGGGCCTGCCCTGGGTCCAAACACAGATCTCAGTCCATGGCATGTGTGCTAACTCCAGGTAGACAGTATCAGAATCGAACGGATTGTAGAGCACCTAGTTATTGTGCACCAGGAACTGGAGAATTGCTTGGTTTGAAAATCCCTTGCACATTTAGTGGTCGGAAGTATTAGAGTAATGGAGGGAAAAAGCAGTTTTTCCTTTAGTCAGTGGAGAGAAGAAAACCCGTCTTCCCCTTTCCGCTGTACCTCTAGAAGGGTTTTACCTGCATCAGAATCTTTCAGGGTGTCTGGCAGGGGTGCAAATGCAGATTACTGAGTCCTGCCCCAGATCCACAGTCAGAAGCCTAAGGGTAGGGTGCATCTGCCTGCTTGTCAAGCTCTGCAGAGTAATCTCCCTGTCTCTCACTCATACACAGGCACACACGCACACACACATACACACACAGGCACACACACACACACTTTCTAGACCTTTCCAGCTCAGGTTGTTGGCTCCACCTGCTTTCAAGGCCTCTGGGTGAGTCTCTCCGGCGCTTCGTTCCCCTTGTTCCTTCGTTTAATTTGGAAAGTGGGTGCTTTAGAATTACACTTCTATCATACAAAAATAGTTTGAACACACAAAACAGAGCCACACATAGAACCATTCCAATAGCAGCTAACATTTTCCAGGATCTTCCGGTTTTGAGAACTTCTTTCATGTCCAGGTGTGTATGGTATGGCCCACTTAGCTAGAATCCAGCCTTCTTGGACCCTGTCACATTACCTGTCTTCCCTCTGGGCACTAGAATCTTAAGAACAGTTGTAAGTCGGGCCCACACAGTCTGAGATGATGTACTTGCAGTGCCTGGAGGCATCGCTCCAAAAGGATTAGTTGTTAGTGTGAAAGCCGTGGATGGGATGAGAATGGTACAATGCTTGCTGCGGAGTTTATTTAAGCCAGCACTGCAGCACTGCAAACACCACATCCAGTGGTGGGGATTTTCAATGCCCATCTCACCTAACAGGTAATCAATGAAGCGCTGAGCTGAGTGGGCATCTGCTGCAGAGAAAGGCATCGTTTCTACAGCATGCCCTGCCTCAGACACTACGCATGTCCCTCCTTTCCCTTCTCACCCCCACTTTGCCTCCACCCCAGTTTCAGCCACCTGGGTGTTCACATCTTATCACCCTCAACTTACCCTACCCCTTAGCTGTGCTGACCCCTCTGCCCTCTGACCTCACTACGCAGCTCCAGCCCCTGCCTGCTGCACTCCCTCACGCCCTTCTCTTGCTGTGTTCCCTCTGCCTGTGTGTTCCCATGGCATCTCCTAACCGTGTTGTCTCTTTCTTCCGGTGCCTGCTTCAATGTCACCTTATCAGAGAGAGCTTTCCTCTCCTGTGCTTGATTTCTCTCTGTAGTTCTTTGGATGATCAGACATATATGGGATGCCTTTCCTTGCTGATTGGTTTCTAGTCTTCCTCCTGCAATCCCTCTCTCCGACAACTGGACTGTCAGCTCTAACCTGATCCAGGGCAGGGTCTTTTCCTGAGTTGTTTCCTGCCGTGTCTCAATGCCCAGAACCATCATGCAGTAGGCACTAATAATAAACATGGATTGATTAATTAAATTCCAGCAGAGACCTCCAGGCTGCACTCCTATTCCCCTCCCATTCCTCCTCCCTGTCCCTGGCAGTGGTATCTTTTAAAAGTACACATCAACTCACGCCTCTGGCGGCTCCTGTCCGCCAGTGCCCCACACCCACGCTTTCAGGATAAAATCCAGACTCCTTAACTTTGCACTGAAGGTGCTTCATGAATGAACCCTGCACTACGCTCATCTTTGCTGATCCTTGTCCAGGCATCCTCACTCTGCTTAAGCACTGATTTTCTCCTCTTTGAAACAAAGGTCTTCCTGGGACTAGGAGCCTCCCTTCCCCCATTGGGTTGGGAACCCCCCAGCGGGGAGAATGAGGAAAAAAGGGCCACTAAATAACCTCGGTGAAGGGTGATGTGGGTCTTGACCCTGGTAGGGGGTGATGGGGAGAGGTCAGGGGGCATCTGGTAGAAATTTTTCTTGAGCCCCAGAAACAAGTAGGCACACATAGAATAACTTCAGGCCAGAAGAAATGCCAAGCCAACTGCTGATGCTAGTATTTTCAGTTAACAAATACAACTGATGAAGTGGTTATCGCCACAATCACTTACCAAGTCAGTACAGTGCACACAACCAGCTGGGAAGATGTAGAGCCCAGTGAGTAGACTTGGGTAGCTCCAAGTTCTGACTCAGGGTCTCAAGAGAGGCTCATCTTACCTTTGAGGTCTTTGAACTCTGTGATCTAGCTGCTCTTGGCATCACCTGACCTTCTAGCTGCCGGCTCTGAGGAGCCAGCCCACACCGCACTTGCCCAGGGAACTGGGAATAAAAAGGCTCATGGCGGGGCAGCCTCCTGGGCTCCCCTGATGCTGGCAGACTTTCCCTGCCTGGACGAGAGCCAGCTGGCAGAGCCTTCTGTGGATGATGCCTGGGGAGGCCAGAGTTGGGACTCAGGTCAACTTGTCTTTGACGTCAGGTGGCAGCTCCTCTCCTGAAATACCTACTTGCATCCACTGATTTATACGGAGGCTGAGGAGCCTGGGCTGGGCTGGTGGAATTTAAACTGTCTTTCCAGATGAGGCTCACTTGTTTACAGACCATCTGATGGACTGGGAAGGCCAGACAGATGCTCAAATTCAGGAAAGGACAATAAGGCTTCCAAGAGAAGAATCCCATCATGGAAGAAGCCATCCTGTGCCATGCAGACTCAAAGTTGGGGCTGGAGGGACAGTCGGGAGAGGTTTAAGGTGGAGAGCGACCCAGCTACCAGAGCAGCATTCATTACCGGGTCCTATGTGTGTTGAATGAACCTCTCTGTTAGCCTCCCTAATACCGTGGGAGCCAGGTCACCTGGCTATGGAAGATGTAACTGAGCATGGACTCTCCCTCTCCATGCAGATAAGATGGGCCACTTTCGCTGTGAGGTAGGAGGCAGCTTCCAGGGCGGGCTGGGCTGGGGGAGAATCCCTCATGTCCCAAGCACAAAGACAGCAGCAGGTAGATGAGGAGCAGGGGTGGAGATGGAGCTTAGCTAAACCCCCAGCAAGAGGCTGTGGCCGTGAAATCCCAGGATACTTGCAGCATGAGCTGGGACAGGATTTGTGTAGGCACCCGTGGGGAGTCCCAGAAATACCTGGAGGAATCATGCAAGAGGCCTGTCCTATGGGAATAAGTGAATCTCAGAGGTGATGGGTGTCTATGGCCTGGGGACTGAGGGCAGGGAAAACTGGGACACTTGGCTTACCTTTTATAGTGGGCAGCACCCTCTCCAGAGAGTCCTGGGATTGGTGGGAGAGGCCAGGACCCTTCCTCGCTGCAGCCTCCAGTCACTTCAAACTGTAGGAGGGGCAGGCTGGCCTTGGATTTGGTGAGCCTGGGAGCACCTGTATCAGTAACAAGACTTCCCCTCTTGCTTTATGATGCTGGGAGACAAAACCAACTTTAGCAGGGAAAATAACTCTTTTTTTCCTCAATTGAGGGTAATGCTTAAATGGCAAAAAAAGAGTAATGTATTTTTTTTTTAAATCTGCTCATTTTAATGTCTCCAATTTCTACTTCAAAATACACCCACCTGTTTTGATAGAGGTGTTGGACAAAGAGTTGAAAGTTGCAGAGCTGGCAAATAGCCAGATTCATTTGGCAAACACATTCACTCAGTCCAATGTTGACTGGGCAGCCTTGGTGTGCCAAGCTACTGAACTAAGGTCTGTTGGGAAGGAAAAATGTGTTCACGGAGTCCCTGCCCTGAAGGAGCCCGCAGCCCAGGGTGGAAAATGTTCGGAACTCTGAAGACAGAATGAGATAAGTTTAAAGAAGGGTTTGATGAATATGATGTGGATGCAGAGGGACAAGGAATTGATAGGAAATTTAGGGCCAGGGAGAACCCTCTAGGGGAGGTAGAAATTATTTTATTTTGTAATTAAAACAAATTATGCATTTCAAAAGCTTGAGCATGGCAGCTGGGAGGATGGTCTGGAAGAGAAAAAACATTGAAATCAAGGAAGCAAACATCAGAATGGGGCAAGGCCTTTGGGGGCCAGGAGGAAGTTCGTGGGACTAAGAAGAGATCTGCTCCCTATATGCTGCATTTCCATCACCCTTTCTCCTCTTTCACAGCCCCTCGCCCAGCAGGTGTTGTGTTTTCATTCATGGAATCCCCCAGAAGGGTGGGAATTTAATACTGGGATGGGTAAACAAGGCCATATTTTATCTTTTAATCCCTCTCCTCTCCTGTCCTCTTCTTTGCCCTCCACTCCCCTCCCCTCTTCTCTGCTGTCTTCTCCCTTCCCCTTCCCCTTCCCTCTTTTGGGAGCTATGCTTTGCTTGAATGTGAGAGATAAGCAAAGCCCCCTGGAATAAAACAATGAGCCAGGCTGCCACGCAGAAATGACTTCTTCTCATACCCCGGCCCTCTGGGGTAGCAGGAACCTCCCTTTCTCCGCTCCTGAATTCTCTGCTAGATAAGCCTTACTGTTCCAGGACCCCAGGACTCTGGCTTGGTGCATCTGCCACACTTCACATAATCCAGGCAGAACTTTTGCCCAGAGCCCAGTGAGGGACTCTCATTAGGTCATATTTGGGTTTTTTCCCCAGGTCATAAACATATTGCCCGGCAGGGGTGAGTTTCCTGCATAAGCCCTCTGTGACAAGCTTTCGAAAAAGCACCTCTTGTTTAGATGTAACTCTCATCTGCAGATGCAGTTCTACCAATTTGTTAGTGAAAAGGGCTACCCTAAAAAGCCCATGTAGTAAGCCAGGCTGATGGTCAGCTGCATCCATCACCGCCTGGGAGGCAGACCTGGGTAATGGCGACACACTGACCCTTTATGGAGTCTTCATCCGGGCTGGCCCCTGTACCACACACATTGCGTGCATCATCTCATCCCATCTAACAGACCTCTAAGACAGCTACTATTATTCCCCCATTTTACAACTGAGCAGACAGAGGCTTAGATTGTTGAGTAATTGGCCAACTACACATACAGCCCTTAAGTGGCAGGTCTGAGACTTAAATTTGGATCTATCTTGTTATGATAAAGCCTGATACATTTTCAAATATTTAGGAGGTTGACACTTAACTGATGGCTGACAAGTGTCTTTTGGGATTTAATTAATACTCTGTAACTAATGGTTCTCAAATGTAAGCGCATATCAGAATCACCTGGAGGATTTGTTATGACAGCTTTCTGGGCCCCACCCTCAGATTTTTCTGAGTCACTTGGTCAGTAGGTCTGGAGTGGAACTGGGAATCTGTGTTTCTAACAGGTAGTGTGATGCTGCTGTTAGGGAATACCACCATGAGAACTGTCGCTCTGAACTGAATTGTAGCTCTAGTGTGGACCTCCTACACCACTCTGAGTCCTGAGGCTCAGAGCTGTTCCATAGAAGTCTCTACAGTGATAAATGTGTCCTGAACCTGTGATATCCAATATAGTAGCCTCTAACCATATACAAGCTATGGAGGACTTGAAATGTACCTAGTGCAACTGAGGAACTAAATTTTTTATTTTATTTTTTATTTATTTTTATTTTTTTTTTATTTTTTTGAGACAGAGTCTCGCTCTGTCACCCAGGCTGGAGTGCAGTGGCTCAATCTTGGCTCACTGCAACCTCCGCTTTCTGGGTTCAAGCGATTCTCTTGCCTCAGCCTCCTGAGTAGCTGGGTCTACAGGCTTGCGCCACCACGCCCAGCTAATGTTTGTATTTTTAGTAGGGATGGGGTTTCACCATGCTGGCCAGGATGGCCTCTATCTCCTGACCTTGTGACCCACCAGCCTCGGCCTCCCAAAGTGCTGGGATTACAGGCATGAGCCACCACGCCCAGCCAAGGAATTAAATTTTTAATTTTATCTAATTATAATTAAATTTAAATTTACATAGCCACATGTGATTCATGGCTACTGTACTGGACAGCATGCAGCCGTGTCCAACCCTTTGAACGTGAGGACTTTTTTTGCTTATCTGTGATGGGTGGATATCATGAAAATTATGCACAGCCCTTTTTTTTTTTTAAGCTCATCAGCTACTGTTAGTGTATTTTATGTGTGGCCCAAGACAATTCTTCTTCTTCCAATATGGCCCAGGAAAACCAAAAGTTTGGACACCCTGCCAGATTTATCATTGTGGCTAAATTATTTGCTCTTATGTTTAAACTCAAGTGAGTAATTACAGGTTGACTTTTCTTTTTTTTATTTTTATTTTATTTTATTATTATTATACTTTAAGTTTTAGGGTACATGCGCACAATGTGCAGGCTTGTTACATATGTATACATGTGCCATGTTGTTTTGCTGCACCCATTAACTCGTCATTTAGCATTAGGTATATCTCCTAATGCTGTCCCTCCCCCCTCCCCCCACCCCACAACAGTCCCCGGAGTGTGACGTTCCCCTTCCTGTGTCCGTGTGTTCTCATTGTTCAAGTCCCACCTATGAGTGAGAACATGCGGTGTTTGGTTTTTTGTCCTTGCGATAGTTTACTGAGAATGATGATTTCCAGTTTCATCCATGTCCCTACAAAGGACATGAACTCATCATTTTTTATAGCTGCATAGTATTCCATGGTGTATATGTGCCACATTTTCTTAATCCAGTCTCTCGTTGTTGGACATTTGGGTTGGTTCCAAGTCTTTGCTATTGTGAATAGTGCCCCAATAAACATACGTGTGCATGTGTCTTTATAGCAGCATGATTTATAGTCCTTTGGGTATATACCCAGTAATGGGATGGCTGGGTCAAATGGTATTTCTAGTTCTAGATCCCTGAGGAATCACCACACTGACTTCCACAATGGTTGAACTAGTTTACAGTCCCACCAACAGTGTAAAAGTGTTCCTATTTCTCCATATCCTCTCCAGCACCTGTTGTTTCCTGACTTTTTAATGATGGCCATTCTAACTGGTGTGAGATGGTATCTCATTGTGGTTTTGATTTGCATTTCTCTGATGGCCAGTGATGATAAGCATTTTTGCACATGTTTTTTGGCTGCATAAATGTCTTCTTTTGAGAAGTATCTGTTCATGTTCTTTGCCCACTTTTTGATGGGGTTGTTTGTTTTTTTCTTGTAAATTTGTTTGAGTTCATTGTAGATTCTGAATATTAGCCCTTTGTCAGATGAATAGGTTGTGAAAATTTTCTCCCATTTTGTAGGTTGCCTGTTCACTCTGATGGTAGTTTCTTTTGCTGTGCAGAAGCTCTTTAGTTTAATGAGATCCCATTTGTCAATTTTGGCTTTTGTTGCCATTGCTTTTGGTGTTTTAGACATGAAGTCCTTGCCCATGCCTATGTCCTGAATGGTATTGCCTAGGTTTTCTTCTAGGGTTTTTATGGTTTTAGGTCTAACATTTAAGTCTTTAATCTATCTTGAATTAATTTTTGTATAAGGTGTAAGGAAGGGATCCAGTTTCAGCTTTCTACACATGGCAAGCCAGTTTTCCCAGCACCATTTATTAAACAGGGAATCCTTTCCCCATTGCTGGTTTTTGTCAGGTTTGACAAAGATCAGATACTTGTAGATAGGTGGCTTTATTTCTGAGGGCTCTGTTCTGTTCCATTGATCTATATCTCTGTTTTGGTACCAGTACCATGCTGTTTTGGTTACTGTAGCCTTGTAGTATAGTTTGAAGTCAGGTAGCGTGATGCCTCCAGCTTTGTTCTTTTGGCTTAGGATTGACTTGGCAATGCAGGCTCTTTTTTGGTTCCGTATGAACTTTAAAGTAGTTTTTTCCAATTCTGTGAAGAAAGTCATTGGTAGCTTGATGGGGATGGCATTGAATCTACAAATTACCTTGGGCAGTATGGCCATTTTCATGATATTGATTCTTCCAACCCATGAGCATGGAATGTTCTTCCATTTGTTTGTATCCTCTTTTATTTCATTGAGCAGTGGTTTGTAGTTCTCCTTGAAGAGGTCCTTCACATCCCTTGTAAGTTGGATTCCTAGTATTTTATTCTCTTTGATGCAATTGTGAATGGGAGTTCACTCATGATTTGGCTCTCTGTTTGTCTGTTATTGGTGTATAAGAATGCTTGTGATTTTTGTACATTGATTTTGTATCCTGAGACTTTGCTGAAGTTGCTTATCAGCTTAAGGAGATTTGGGGCTGAGACAATGGGGTTTTCTAGATATACAATCATGTCATCTGCAAACAGGGACAATTTGACTTCCTCTTTTCCTAATTGAGTACCCTTTATTTCCTTCTCCTGCCTAATTGCCCTGGCCAGAACTTCCAACACTATGTTGAATAGGAGTGGTGTGAGAAGGCATCCCTGTCTTGTGCCAGTTTTCAGAGGGAATGCTTCCAGTTTTTGCCCATTCAGTATGATATTGGCTGTGGGTTTGTCATAGATAGCTCTTATTATTTTGAGATATGTCCCATCGATACCTAATTTATTGAGAGTTTTTAGCATGAAGGGTTGTTGAATTTTGTCAAAGGCCTTTTCTGCATCTATTGAGATAATCATGTGGTTTTTATCTTTGGTTCTGTTTATACGCTGGATTACACTTATTGATGTGCATATGTTGAACCAGCCTTGCATCCCAGGGTTGAAGCCCACTTGATCATGGTGGATAAGCTTTTTGATGTGCTGCTGGATTCGGTTTGCCAGTATTTTATTGAGGATTTTTGCATCAATGTTCATCAAGGATATTGGTCTAAAATTCTCTTTTTTGGTTTTGTCTCTGCCAGGCTTTGGTATCAGGATGATGCTGGCCTCATAAAATGAGTTAGGGAGGATTCCCTCTTTTTCTATTGATTGGAATAGTTTCAGAAGGAATGGTACCAATTCCTCCTTGTACCTCTGGTAGAATTTGGCTGTGAATCCATCTGGTCCTGGACTCTTTTTGGTTGGTAAGCTATTGATTATTGCCACAATTTCAGAGCCTGTTATTGGTCTATTCAGAGATTCAACTTCTTCCTGGTTTAGTCTTGGGAGGGTGTATGTGTCGAGGAATTTATCCATTTCTTCTAGATTTTCTAGTTTATTTGCGTAGAGGTGTTTGTAGTATTCTCTGATGGTAGATTGTATTTCTGTGGGATCGGTGGTGATGTCCCCTTTATCATTTTTTATTGCATCTATTTGATTCTTCTCTCTTTTCTTCTTTATTAGTCTTGTTAGCGGTCTATCGATTTTGTTGATCTTTTCAAAAAACCAGCTCCTGGATTCACTAATTTTTTGAAGGGTTTTTTGTGTCTCTATTTCCTTCAGTTCTGCTCTGATTTTAGTTATTTCTTGCCTTCTGCTAGCTTTTGAATGTGTTTGCTCTTGCTTTTCTAGTTCTTTTAATTGTGATGTTAGGGTGTCAATTTTGGATCTTTCCTGCTTTCTCTTGTGGGCATTTAGTGCTATAAATTTCCCTCTACACACTGCTTTGAATGTGTCCCAGAGATTCTGGTATGTTGTGTCTTTGTTCTCGTTGGTTTCAAAGAACATCTTTATTTCTGCCTTCATTTCGTTATGTACCCAGTAGTCATTCAGGAGCAGGTTGTTCAGTTTCCATCTAGTTGAGCAGTTTTGAGTGAGTTTCTTAATCCTGAGTTCTAGTTTGATTGCACTGTGGTCTGAGAGACAGTTTGTTATAATTTCGGTTCTTTTACATTTGCTGAGGAGAGCTTTACTTCCAACTATGTGGTCAATTTTGGACTAGGTGTGGTGTGGTGCTGAAAAAAATGTATATTCTGTTGATTTGGGGTGGAGAGTTCTGTAGACGTCTATTAGGTCCGCTTGGTGCAGAGCTGAGTTCAATTCCTGGGTATCCTTGTTAGCTTTCTGTCTCATTGATCTGTCTAATGTTGACAGTGGGGTGTTAAAGTCTCCCATTATTATTGTGTGGGAGTAAGTCTCTTTGTAGGTCACTCAGGACTTGCTTTATGAATCTGGGTGCTCCTATATTGGGTGCATATATATTTAGGATAGTTAGCTCTTCTTGTTGAATTGATCCCTTTACCATTCTGTAATGGCCTTCTTTGTCTCTTTTGATCTTTGTTGGTTTAAAGTCTGTTGTATCAGAGACTAGGATTGCAACCGCTGCCTTTTTTTGTCTTCCATTTGCTTGGTAGATCTTCCTCCATCCTTTTATTTTGAGCCTGTGTGTGTCTCTGCACTTGAGATGGGTTTCCTGACTACAGCACACTGATGGGTCTTGACTCTTTATCCAATTTGTCAGTCTGTGTCTTTTAATGGGAGCATTTAGTCCATTTACATTTAAAGTTAATATTGTTATGTGTGAATTTGATCCTGTCATTATGATGTTAGCTGGTTATTTTGCTCATTAGTTGATGCAGTTGCTTCCTAGCCTTGATGATCTTTACAATTTGGCATGATTTTGCAGTGGCTGGTACTGGTTGTTCCTTTCCATGTTTAGTGCTTCCTTCAGGAGCTCTTTTAGGGCAGGCCTGGTGGTGACAAAATCTCTCAGCATTTGCTTGTCTGTAAAGTATTTTATTTCTCCTTCACTTATGAAGGTTAGTTTGGCTGGATATGAAATTCTGGGTTGAAAATTCTTTTCTTTAAGAATGTTGAATATCGGCCCCCACTCTCTTCTGTCTTGTAAAGTTTCTGCCGAGAGATCCACTGTTAGTCTGATGGGCTTCCCTTTGTGGGTAACCCCACCTTTCTCTCTGGCTGCTCTTAACATTTTTTCCTTCATTTCAACTTTGGTGAATCTGACAATTATGTGTCTTGGAGTTGCTCTTCTCGAGGAGTATCTTTGTGGCACTCTTTGTATTTCCTGAATCTGAATGTTGGCCTGCCTTGCTAGATTGGGGAAGTTCTCCTGGATAATATCCTGCAGAGTGTTTTCCAACTTGGCTCCATTCTCCCCGTCACTTTCAGGTACACCAATGAGACATAGATTTGGTCTTTTCACATAGTCCCATATTTCTTGGAGGCTTTGTTCGTTTCTTTTTATTCTTTTTTCTCTAAACTTCCCTTCTCGCTTCATTTCATTCATTTCATCTTCCATCACTGATACCCTTTCTTCCAGTTGATCACATTGGCTCCTGAGGCTTCTGCATTCTTCACGTAGTTCTTGAGCCTTGGCTTTCAGCTCCATCAGCTCCTTTAAGCACTTCTCCGTATTGGTTATTCTAGTTATACATTCATCTAAATTTTTTTCAAAGTTCTTAACTTCTTTGCTTTTGGTTTGAATTTCCTCCTGTAGCTTGGAGTAGTTTGATCGTCTGAAGCCTTCTTCTCTCAACTCATCAAAGTCATTCTCCGTCCAGCTTTGTTCCGTTGCTGGTGAGGAACTGCGTTCCTTTGGAGGAGGAGAGGCACTCTGCTTTTTAGAATTTCCAGTTTTTCTGCTCTGTTTTTTCCCCATCTTTGTGGTTTTATCTACTTTTGGTCTTTGATGATGGTGACGTACAGATGGGTTTTTGGTGTGGACGTCCTTTCTGTTTATTAGTTTTCCTTCTAACAGACAGGACCCTCAGCTGCAGGTCTGTTGGAGTTTGCTAGAGGTCCACTCCAGACGCTGTTTGCCTGGGTCTCAGCAGCAGAGGCTGCAGAACAGCGGATTTTCGTGAACCATGAATGCTGCTGCCTGATTGTTCCTCTGGAAATTTTGTCTCAGAGGAGTACCCGGCCGTGTGAGGTGTCAGTCTGCCCCTACTTGGGGGTGCCTCCCAGTTAGGCTGCTTGGGGGTCAGGGGTCAGGGACCCACTTGAGGAGGCAGTCTGCCTGTTCTCAGATCTCCAGCTGCGTGCTGGGAGAACCACTACTCTCTTCAAAGCTGTCATACAGGGACATTTAAGTCTGCAGAGGTTACTGCTGTCTTTTTGTTTGTCTGTGCCCTGCCCCCAGAGGTGGAGCCTACAGAGGCAGGCAGGCCTCTTTGAGCTGTGGTGGGCTCCACCCAGTTCAATCTTCCCGGCTGCTTTGTTTACCTAAGCAAGCCTGGGCAATGGCGGGCGCCCCTCCCCCAGCCTCACTGCCACCTTGCAGTATGATCTCAGACTGCCGTGCTAGCAATCAGCGAGACTCCGTGGGCATAGGACCCTCCAAGCCAGATGCAGGATATAATATCCTGGTGTGCCATTTTTTAAGCCTGTTGGAAAAGCGCAGTATTAGGGTGGGAGTGACCCGATTTTCCAGGTGCCGTCTGTCACCCGTTTCTTTGACTAGGAAAGGGAACTCCCTGACCCCTTGCACTTCCTGAGTGAGGCAATGCCTCGCCCTGCTTCGGCTCGCGCACGGTGCGCTGCACCCACTGTCCTGCGCCCACTGTCTGGCACTCCCTAGTGAGATGAACCCAGTACCTCAGATGGAAATGCAGAAATCACCCATCTTCTGCATTGCTCACGCTGGGAGCTGTAGACCGGAGCTGTTCCTATTCCACCATCTTGGCTCCCTCCCCCAGGTTGACTTTTCATTAGGACATATCTGGTTTGCTGGGAGGGTCACGTGCGTTATTTAGATTTCAGTGCCTCTTGCACAGGGGGATGGGACTGGGGGATCCTTGAGGGTGGGGATCTTACTTTCCTTTTCCCCCAGCACCAGTGTAGTAGCCGCCCACAAGGTAACAATGTGAGCTGAATGAATAGGAGGATGTTAAATAGTTTCAGAGCTACATTTCTCCCAACTGCAATTGCCAAAGGCTTTGGAACCATCCCTCCCCTACAGCTGATTGGTGGGGTGAGGAGGGATTTGGACTTGATGGCACAGCAGGATCAAATGGGATTCACTCTGCCATGCTTGGAGATAGAGTGAGTCCATGAGGGTAAATTTCTGTTATCACAGGGAACTGTAGCATCTCTCCTCTTTGGCTCTGTAGGTGGTTCCCCATTGGAAATTTGCCATATCAATGTATTTTAGGAAAAAGATAATTTAAGTCTCTTGGCTGGGCATGTTGGCTCATGCCTGTCATCCCAGCACTTTGGGAGGCCGAGGCGGGTAGATCACTTGAGGTCAGGAGTTCAAGACCAGCCTGACCAACATGGTGAAACCCCATGTCTACTAAAAATACAAAAAAATTAGCCAGGCATGGTGGTGGGCGCCTGTAATCCCAGCTACTAGGAAGGCTGAGGCAGAGAATTGCTTGAACCCGGGAGGCGGAGGTTGCAGTGAGCTGAGATGGCGCCACTGCACTCCAGCCTAGGTGACAGAGTGAGACTCTGTCTCAAAAATAAATAAATAAATAAATAAAATAAGCAAGGTGTGGTGGCACATGCCTGTAATCCCAGCTACTTGGGAGGCTGAGGCAGGAGAATGGCATGAACCCGGGAGGCAGAGGTTGCAGTGAGCCGAGATCGCCCCATTGTACTCCAGCCTGGGCAACAAGAACAAAACTCTGTTTAAAAAAAAGAAAAAAAAAAAGACTCTATGGATACATAATAGGTACCCAAGGCATGTGTTTACTATCCAAATAATGATTTTAAGTGTTGCCTCAATAGAAACAGAAGAAGGAATAAATAGGCCTAGTCCTCCCCTCTCTCGCCCTTCCTCCTCCCAAGCAAGCAGAGTGACAGAGAAGATGACGTGTCCCGTAACTTGAGCTCAGATAGCAATTCCCCTATCAGATACTGGTTCAGGTTTCCATTTAGTTGCTCCTAATCAACATGAGCAATTCGCTTCTACTCTGTGAGCCTCAGTTTACAAATCTGTAAAATGGGGAGGGCGGGGATGAACTAGATCCTTGCTGCTTAAAGCATGGTCCACCAACCGGCAGCAACAGCCTCCCCTGGGAGCTTGTTAGAAACGCAGAATCAGACCCTACCCCAGACCTGCCCTATCAGAATCTGCATTTTAACAAGTCCCCTCCCCCACATTGATAGGCATAAGAGAGTGCGCGCTGGAATAGGTGTCTTATTTCAGCTCCTAACTTCTGTGAGCCTGAAGCTAAACTGCAAGATGTTTTATTTTTAGGAATTAGAAGCACAGTTTCTGGAAGAGAGACCAGGCTTTGGAGGGCCTCTGGGGTTTTTGGTCTTTGCAGCAATGGGAGAGGTCTGGGCAGGTGTGTTTTCAGAAGGTAAAAGTAACTCATGCCAGAGAAACATGTTTCTTGCAGCATCCTGGGATGCCCCGATCTGCAGAGGCAAAGGGTTTTCTAAGTGCTTCTCTCCAAGGATGCAGGCCGGGGTGCCCTGTCCCTGGGGTCCCTGCACAGCAGTCCCACACATCCTGTCTAAGGAGACTGTGCTGACAGCAAGCCCTCTGAGAAAGGGCTGGCAGGAGGGAGCTCAGGGCTGCTGGAAGTTCCCCAGGCTTGGGACTCTTCCTGTGTTTATCTGTGATCCAGAGGGGTGCTTGGATTGTTCTGTCTCCCACTTCCTTCTCTCTAGGGATACTGTGTCAGGACCAAGTGACCAGAGAGATGCATTTCTCTGTCAGGAGACAGCTGGGCCTGGGGAGGAATAAGTGGCAGATGGAGGCGGTGGGGCATGGGGGGCGCGGTGTGTTTGGCTGCCCCTTACCTGACCCAGGAGAGGAGGACAAGGCTCTTACTGGGCAATGTCAGAGAAGGGTTTCTGTATCACAATTTGTCAGGGAAGATTTCTGTCCTGTGTGAACAAGATCTCTGAGCTCTGCTTTCTTGTTTCTGTGGTTTCTGGTGTCCACAAAGGTGGACTTTTGGGTCCTTAACCAGAAAAGGATCTTAGTGGACCCTGTGCAGGCGATCCAGTCCTCCAGGAGCTATGGCACGGATTTAAGAGTCCATGAACAAGAAACCTAGGTCACAAAGGAAGGGGGAAACATAGAAGCTTCCCTGGCCACCACAAGAAAGCTGGAGGGAGATTCTTGCCCACCTTCCCCCAAGCTCACCCAGGCTTGATTTCAAGATCATTATTTTGTCTACCAGGGGCAGAGAAATGGCTCAAATCAAGCATTTACTCTTCCCAGTAAACCTGGGTGAGAGAAAGGCAGGGAGTGGTGTTCTTGTTCCCATTTTATAGAATGTGGGTTCTGGGGCCAGACCACCTGGGTTCAAATCCTGACTAAGCCACCTACTAGTTCTGTAACCCTCGGCAGCACCTCAGCCCCCAACCCAGACCTACAGAATCAGAATCTGCATTTCTCAGCAAGACCTACAGAATCAGAATCTGCATTTCTTAGCAAGTTTCCTGGGGAAACATAGGTGCACACTGAAGTTTGAGAAGTGCTGGCTCTATAATCTCTCATATTCCTACCAGCACCTGTATTCTGAGATCCTGAGATTATTCTGCAAATAGTTTAATCCTTAGAAGCGCAACTTCTGGAGAAGAAAGGCAGGCTTTGAACTTTGTCACCTACTTCCTGTGTGACCTTGGGCAAGTTATATACTTTGTGCCTCAGTTTCCCCATCCATAAACTAGAGATAATAATGATACCTAGCTCAGAGTATTGCTTTGAGATAGTAAATTAGTCAATATATGAAAAGTGCATAAAGCAGTGCCTCGCACCTAACAGGACCCTGGTAGTGTTTGCTTCAGTTATTACTATTGTCATTACAGGTGAGAAACCTGTGGGCTTCAGAAAAGCTAGGTGATTTACTTGAGGATGCTATATTAGTTTGCTAGGGCTGCCATAACAAAGTAGCATGGACTGGGTGAATTCAACAACAGAAATGTATTTGCTCATAGTTCTGGAGGCTAGAAGTCTGAGATCGAGGTGTCAGGAGGGTTAGCTTCTTCTGAAACCTCTCTCCTTGGCTTGTAGATGGCTGTCTTCTCCCTGTCTCTTTATATGGTCTCCCCTTTGTGTCTGCATCCTAGTCTCCTCTTCTTATGAGGACACCAGTCATATTGGATTAGGGCCCACCCATATGACCTCATTTTACCTTAGTTACCTCTTTAAAGGTCCTGTCTCCAAATACAGTCACATTCTGAGGTACTGGGGGACAAGATTCCCACATATGAATTTGGGGAGTGCACAATTCAGCCCATAACAGATATATAACCATTAAGTGACATATAAGCATAAATAAAACTGTGCCCAGAAAATTCACAAGGGTGTGGTATTGATTCCAAAGCCTGCCACCTCTCAACAGGAGAAAAAATGACTTATATTCTCATATGTCATTTTAAGGGAAGTGTCCAGAGTCATTAGGCTCAAATAAAATATTTCCCTTGAACTTTGCTAAGTGAAGCAAAGAGTGACTATCTAGATTGTGCTATCCTGTCAATGGTACCATCTCTTTATTTTCCTTTGCCTAAGAAGATAGCGGCTTGCCATTTGGGAGTGCAGTTCCTTGTGTACTTGCCTCTCTCTCCTCTTGCCAGTAAGATACTTGAGAGGCAGGATTCACATCCAATTCCTCTCTGTACCTCCCAAAGCTCCTACTCCAGAGACCAGTGATATATATGAGTTGACGTTTTTCAAGTTAGTATATCTCAGTTGACCCTCACAACAATAACTCATGGTTATCGGTAGTAGTATTATTCCCATGTTCACAATGAGAAGGCACAGAGAGATTGAATGGGCTGCCGGAGGTCACACAGCTGATGAGAGCCAGAGTTGGAATTCAAACCCAGATTTTCAGGTCCCATCTCCCATCTCTTCTCTCATGCCACGGACTGTCCTTGAAACCATGAGCCCTCATGGCTTGAGCACTGACCACGGGTCAGTGTCTCTTTTGATTCTCAGTGACCCTGGAATTTACAGTGCATCATCTCAGCATTACAGACTTTTAAATGGGGTACAAGTGTCCAGATGGCACCCTCCATGTGAGCTGCATGGCTGGGATGAAAGACTCTGGAGCTCATGCTCCTGGCTACCCCACCGTCCTGCTAGTCACTGAGCTGAACCTTGCCTAGGTTTGCCTAAAGCAAGAATCACATCATGCAGGGTGGGTAGGGATGGGGATGGCTGTCCCTCTGCTGTCTTATCCCAGGAACTTCCAGGTCACCCTGCAGGTCTCATCTCGCCTCCTGCCTCACAGCTTAAACTGACCCTTTCTCTTACCTCCTGCTCCCTCTTCTTCCAATAATTCCTAGAAAAGATCCTAGCTTCTGTAGCCTCTCTGGGCAGCAGGAATCCTCATCCCCATGAGGTTGAGGATGCCGTGGGAGTGCCTTGCTCTGCAGCCCCTCTGGAGGCTCCTGTTAACACTTGGCTCCTCTTCCCCTGTCTCCCCTTGCTCTGCAGGTGACAAGCCCTGGACTCCGGTGCGGCTGGGCCTGGGGCTACCTGAAGGGAGAGCAGAGACTCAGGTGCCTGGTGAGAAATGGCAGTGAGGAGAAGCAGAGAGCGACGCCAGCAAGCAATGCCTCCTGCCCCTGCTTTTGCTCTTGTGTCTCTTGACCCTGTGAAGCCCAGCAACCATGGGGACTGAGCAGCAGTTGGACTTGGGAGCAGCTGAGCTTCTGGAAAATTTTAGCTTGTTATTGTGAAGACTTGTGGAGTAACCCAAAGTGCTGGCTTTCGGAAAAGGGTGCCTGCATTTTCTTCTGCACGGGCTCTGCTGAAGGAGTTTGCTGCACCCTTGAAGGGACAGGCCAGCTCAGGTCCTCATGGCTCGATCTCTGAGCAGGCCTCTAACCCAGTGAGGACAGTGGTCAACCAGTCTCCAGCTAACAGCTTCCTGCAGAGACTTCCAGCATTGTTAGCTAACATGCACTCTTCTGAGGCCTTCAACAGCTGGAAACTGTTTCAGGACTATCTTGCCAGCTAAGAAGCGGAATCCCAGTTCTTGCTGCCAGGAAGCTTTTAATGGCCAATGGAGAATGCTGTCCTCCCTTGGTGAAAGAATTCCCAAGAGAAATTTGGGAATCTTTTAGGATTCACTTCAACGGAATGTTTCTCGGGACATGTGTCTTCAGGCACTGGAAGCCACTTAGGGGCAAGAAGGCACGGATGACCCCTTGCTCAGCAATGTGGGATTAGCCTCTTTGGGCAGGGGCAATCTCCCTGCCCCCAGTGGCTTAGACAGCTGGCTCTGAGACATAGCAGAAGGGCTCACAAATGTTAGGAAAAGGGGGTTGAGCATATTCCTCCATGTGGAATTATTTTTGCATTTATCCAGAAAGTGACTCTTTTTTGGTCTTTGAAATCACCTGTGATATAATTAGAAGATGTCAGAGCTTCAGTGTCCATGTCACCAAATTCCCCACTTGGTACCTGGGAAGTCTGAGGTCCGCAGAAGGAAATGTCTTAATGAGGGTCACCCAACAAGTTAGGGCAAGAGGGATGCCCCCACCCAACCTACCTCCCATACCCTGTCGCATCCAACCTTGCTGCCTGTCATCTTCCTTTACCAAGGAAGGGCTCCTCTGAAGCCATGATGATTTGGGGCCCTTTGGCAGCAGACAGCAAACTATTCATACCTTTGGTTTTTCTAAACTGGTGGAGACCTGAGACCAGGGTTCTGTTTTTTCCATGAGGACCATGAAATGCTCCTATTCCTGGTGTTCCCTTCTTTCTCTTGCAAGGAGCATGAAATGGAGCACTCCTCTTCTGGGGGCCATGGGAAAGGAGCCATTCCCAGATGCTGTGATTCATGACTTCAGCAATCTGGCCGAAGTGACTAGGATGGGCCCTGTTGTTCTCAGCAGAGCAGGCTTGGGTCAGGCAGGGTGGCTGTTAAGAGGACACAGCCGCCATTGATTCTGGGAGTATCATGTCCTCCCTCCCCCGGCCTCCCAAGCACACCTGTGTGGGAGGTCCCAGGCAGCGGTCCCAGTGTGCTCCTTTCAGTCCCCTTGCCTGTCCCAACTCGCTGAACTCACACAAAGAGCTTCACTTTGAACCGAAAGGTCAGGGGTGATCAGATTTTTCACTGAGCTGATTCAAAGGGAGGAGCCTGGGCCGGGTGAGATAGATTTTGGCCCTTTTCTCAGTGTGGGAGAGTATCTGTTTGCTCCTGGGCACAACTACAGTCAGATTCAGAGGAGGAATTGGGGAGATGGCATAGAAGCTGAAGCTGGCCACCCCCAAAGCCCATCTAAGTTCTCTATGTGTGCTACAGAGGGCTCGCACAGACATCTCTCCAAGTGATATTATAGCCTGAAAAGGAAATCTCACATCTTTTCCTTTATTAAGTTCCTGTCTCGAGGTTTACCTAGACAGATTCCCATAGTAAACTTCTATATGAGTAAAAGGAAAACAAATAACAGTGGCTTAAATAAAATCGAAGTTTAATAAACTAGAAGTTTAATTCAGGCGGGGCATGGTGGCTCACACCTGTAATCCCAACACTTTGGGATCGCCTGAGGTCAGGAGTTTGAGACCAACCTGGCCAACATGGTGAAATGCTGTCTCTACTAAAAATACAAAAATTAGCCAGGTGTGGTGGTGCATGCCTGCAATCCCAACTACTGGGGAGGCTGAGGCAGGAGAATTGCTGGAACCCAGGAGGGTGGGAGTTGCAGTGAGCCGAGATCCTGCCACTACACTCTAGCCTGGGTGACAGAGCAAGACTCTGTCTTAATAAAATAAAATAATAAAATAACTTAATTCTCTCTCAATAAAATGAGTCCATCATCTAGGGTATTTTGGTTCTACACAGGGTCAGGGCCTAAGTTTTCTCTCTGCTTGCATTGGCATCCTCAGTGCATGCATGGCTCCTACTATATGGCCCATGATAGCTGCTGAAAATCCAGCCATCACATCTTCCTTCCAGCTAGCAGGAAGGAGAAGGGAGAGAAGAAAGTCTCTCTGTCCTTCCTTTAAGAGAATTTCCTGGAATTCAAACACCACACTTCTGCTATATTGGCCAGAGCTGAATTCCAAGGCCACAACTAATGCAAGGGAGACTGAGGAATGTAATCTTTATTCTAGGTAGCCATGTGCCCAGATAAAAACCAGGGATTCTGTTACTGAGGAAGGAGAAGAAAACGAATATTGGGGACAATTAGCTATCTTTGCCACATCTTCCTCCTAGATAGATAAGAAGAGGGCTTATAACATGTGGGCATCTATATTTATGTTTCCAATATTATTATCCAGGACTGGATTAGAAGCATAGACTGATAATGTAAAGGTTAGAAATCAGCCAGTCCACACCCTCATTTTAAAGGTTAGAAAACTGAGATCCAGAGAGATTAAACAGATCATCTGAGATCACACAGCGAGTTGGTGGAATCTAATTCCCAGCTCATGTTCAGTGGGAGTATTTTTGTTCTGCTCTGTTTCTTAAGAAAAAAGCTTCATTCTGGAGGGGAGGGAGTTTTGAGTGCCAAGGATGAAATTCCACCCGTCACTCGGTCTCTGAGCTGCAGGACACAGGCAGGACAACGGTAGGATTTTCATGCCCCAATCTGCCCGGCCTTGAGTTGTGGCAGCTGGGGAAGCCACTGGTGAGGACGCCGCACTGGAGTGTGGGCTGGCTGGAGTGTGCCCATTCTGGCACTGCCTGTCCCGTGTCTGTGCGTGTGCATGTGGCTCTGTCTGTCTCCATGTCGGCCCTGTATACTGACTCCAGCCTGCCAAGGCTGCATGTCTGACTCTGTGTGCTTCTCTTTCAGGGAGCACGCTGCCAGGATGGGAGCTGCTGGGAGGCAGGACTTCTCCTTCAAGGCCATGCTGACCGTCAGCTGGCTCACTCTGACCTACTTCCCTGGGGCCACATCCACAGGTGAGCACTGCAAACAAATGGACCTCTGTATCAGCATGGAAGGCACGGCCCCTCACTGGAGCAAGGCATCTGTTGGGGGAGCCAGGAGAAGGAGCCATGGGAGTGGGTCAGGGTGCCTGGGCCTTGGCCCGACCTTACTAAACTCCTTGGTCTCCGGCACGTTTCATCCTGGGCTTCAGTTTCATCATCCACAAAATGAAGGGGTTGGACTAGAATCAGGGATTGCAAACTCAGTGCCTACAGGAGCCAGGCACCTGATACGAATGAGTGAAGCTGACCAGGTAGGGACTGTGGTCAACTAGAGAACTGAGGCCCTTCTAAAGGGAAACACTGTCCTCAGTTCTAGCCAGTTGCTACTGTAGGAAGGTGGGTCCCCTTTTGCAGGATCTGAATTTTTAAGAGAAGCCAGACATCTAGAGCTTTATGTAAAATCTCCCTGGTTTTTAAATGTTACCAGTGAATTCAACATGTACAAACCACTCTAAGAAGCTGTTAAAAAAAAAAAAAAAAAAAAAAAAAACACATATCTGAGAGATATCTTTCCAACTCTGTCTGGACCACCTGGTCTCAATGCTCCCTTCCTGCTTTGGTGTCATAAGATCTGGGTACATTAAAGTACTTTTCAGTCCTAATGCTTTAAGCCAGGTTTAGATCTATTTTTCTATCTCAACATTGTCAGCTTTTTCTTCAAGTGATTTTCGATTAACATCTAGAAGTGTAAGGTAAGTTTCCCTGGGCTACAGGAAACACTGATCAGATAATCCAAACTTGGGACAGAAGACAGTGAGAGACAGGGACAATTTTTAAATTTCAAATGGGGGTTTAGTGCTGCAATATTATCATCACCATTGATTGCTCTTGTATTAATGCTATTTTTATGTCCATTGAGTTTGCTGCTTTTCTATATGAATAAAGAACCTTACATTGAATTTATATTTTGTTTTTCTCAACCCATTGATAGAAGAAAATAGTTGATAACTAGTGAAATTCCCTCACTGTGATTTTTTGAAGAATCTTTCTGATCCTTAGGGGACATAGCAAGTAGCATTTTTTTTTTTTTTTTTTTTTTTAGATAGGGTCTCACTCTGTTGCCTAAGCTGGAGTGCAGTGGATATGATCATGGTTCACTGCAGCCTCTACCTCCTGGGCTCAAAAGATTCTCTCAGATCAGCCTCCCTAGTAGCTGGGACCACAGGTGCACACCACTATGCCTGGCTATTTTTAAAATTTTTTAGTAGAGACAGTGTCCCACTGTGTTGTCCAGGCTAGTCTCAAACTCCTAGGCTCAAGGGATCCTCCAGCCTTGGTCTCCCAAAGTGCTGGGATTACAGGTGTGAGCCACCATGCCCAGCCAGTAGTCCTTATTTTAACTTTCCAGGCAATAATTGGCTATATTACCTGAATTCATTCATTTATCTTTCTTTCATTTATTCAATTAACAAACACAAAGCAAGCATTGATTCTGTGCCAGGAACTGGGTTTGGGTTTATCTTTTAGGGTGACTTACCCTAAAAGTGATCCGCCTTGGAGAGGTGCCCTCAGGTACTTCCCTTGATTATTTCTTCCCGCATCCTGGCACCTCTCTTGCTGTTTGCATATCAGCCATGTGGAAAGGGGCTGAGCCTCTGGTTCCCTCTGGCCTGTGCTTTTCTCTGATGTCAGAGGGATGTAGAAGCCAACCCTTGCTATTCATGCTCCAAGTAGGTCGGGCTTGCACTCCCTCTCAATCCCGCTTCTAGTGGCCCCTCCTGGAAAAGTGAGGGTGGTTTCCATGGTGATAGTTCAGCAAAAGCCCTGGCCCTCTTTAGACACTTTCTGATTCATGCAAATGAAAAGCCACTGACACTGGCCTTCACCGAGAGGAAAATGTCCAGCTCCAAAAAAGGAGTGTCCATTCAAGGCCAATCTTGCATCTGCTGTGCTTTAGCCGTGGTGTCAGAGCTTCTGGAGAGCTGGGATGTATGCTCACGCAGGTCAGACTGACCACCTCCAAATCCAGATGCAAAGTCTATGCAAACTCCTGCACTTGGAGAGTGAAAAGAACAGTCAGGATTGTCCTGGCAGATGCGGACTACGAGGCTGCAAGGCTTTGTCCAGTGGAGTTGCAATGGCTCCTTCCCAGCATATTCATGGCTCCTTGCCTGGACCACTGGGATCCTCAGTTGGCCACATGTGTTCCCCACGTGGCTGGGAATTCACCACCTTGGAGCCTGACACTCTTGTCCAGGACTTGCTGGAAGGCAGCCCAGGGCCTCAGACTGGCCCCTACTGGAAGCCAGCCAAGCACCTGACCCCGTCTGGAGATAAAACCAGCAGTGGGTTTCACAGCCCAGCCTTCATGACCATCCTTGGCTGCTCAGTATCACCGCAGAGAGCCCACCCCACCACTGGCGACTCTGCTCCTACGTTAAAATGGAAAGTCCACTGATGAGCAAGCCCACGTCTTCCCACATTTTTTCCTTTTGTTGCCACTGCTTGAGCCCCTTGACATTTACAATAGCTGGAAGAGCTACTTTGGTGAAACTCCAAAAAACGTGAAATTCTTTTCTTAATGAAAGAGATCCAAAGCCTGCACTAGGGCTGACAGCAAGGCAGAGGGAGCCTAGAGGAGGGTTGTTATGGGGCTGGAAGCGGGGATGAGGATGAGACCCAGCAAGCGGACACTGAGTGCCTACACTCTGCTTTGCAGAGAAGAGAAGGGCCAGTAGCTGCCTTCGGATGGGCAAAGAGGACAACTCAGTGTGGGTGTGGGGTCCGTTATCTGGTGCTTGTTGAGTGCAGATGAAGGGGGAACTTCCAGTTTTCCTTGACATATATAAACATGGGACAGACACTCTTACTCTGGAGATAGCTGAACAAAAATCAAGGAGCATTTAGAACTAACATGCCCGTCATTGCACTGTATTAGTCTGTTTTCACGCTGCTGATAAAGACATACCCGAGGCTGGATAATTTGTAAAGAGAAAGAGGTTTAATGGGCTCACAGCTCCACATGACCGGGGAGGCCTCACAATCATGGTAGAAGTGAAAGGCACATCTTACGGGTCAGCGGACAAGAGGAAATGAGAACAAAGTGAAAGGCAATTCCCCTGATAAAACCATCAGATTTCCTGAGACGTATTCACCACCACGAGAACACTATGGAGAAAACCGCCCCATGATTCAATTACATCCCACTGGGTCCCTCTCACAACACATGGGAATTGTGAGAGCTACAATTCAAGATGAGATTTGGGTGGGGACACAGCCAAACCATAGCATGCACTGAAGCCAGAATCCCTCCCAGGGTTCATGGCACCTTCTTTGCTCGAGAGACACAGCCTCTCCTAGGCTCCCTTCTGCAGGGCCTGAGCTGTGAGCTTGCTTCCATTCCTTCCAGTACTTGCCCCAGAGTTTCTTATCTGAAACCTTGCCCTGCTATGAGCTTACCTGCACGTCACCTTCCCACCTCCTCACCACCACCCCGGGTTGATTTGAAAGCTACTGTTTCATACTTAGCACTCTTCTGGTCACAGAAAAAAGGAGGGCACTGGGGCCTGTTCTTGGAGCCAGTTCATTCTTGTCTGGTTTTGTCCATTGTCTCTTCCCACCTGTTTCCCTCTGGATTTTCCATGCTATTGATGGAGATTGTTCCAGTTTCTGTGACAGTGCCAGTCCTCCTCGCTCAAGCCCACCTCAGGACACTGCCGGGTCAAGCCTTGTTAGCCATGTGAACATTGAGACTCCTTCCTGTGCTTCTAAAGAGGTCAGGGAGAAGTGCCTCTGCAATACCCACCCTGGGTCTTTTTAGGCTCAACTAAACATTCACACTGGTGACCACATGTCACACTGGTCATCAGACTGCTTTGGAAAATATAGAATAGGAAACATAGATGCCATCAGAGCAGCATCAGCCTCCTCTCTTCCATGGGAGTGGTCCTGGCAGCCTTCCAGACAGCCATCCAGAAGCTATTCTCTTTGGTTCTCTAGGTGACAGCTCAGGTGAGAGGAAATCAGACTGTAACTGGACAAGTGTGGAGACCACTGTGTCTTAGAAGCCTCATGCCCCACTGGAGCCAGTAGCAACTCCATAGATGTAACTTTCAGGGTTCTTGCAAAATGTCCCATTATAAGAGTCACTGCATTCAGGGAAGCCTACAGTGTGACATCTCTACCATGTATAAATATAAACTATAGTTCCTCCCAGTTTAGATGACATTCACCAATCAGGGGTCACTTTGTTATAAATAATGTTGCTAGGTAACAATTTATATAATACTATCTTTCTCAGGTTTCCAGGGGAACAGAGCTAGAAAATTAACCAAAGGTCTAATTCTCATGCAGAAAGGGAAAGAGCTTTATTAGCTATTCAAATGTTGCTTTCCAGAAGACAGAATGTCTTGGAATCTGAGTAGTCTAGGTAAATCATTGCATAACTTCAGAGCTTGGAATGTCCTGAGAAGCCATCTGGTCTACGCTTTATTTTGTAAATGGGGAAACTGAACCCAGAAAAGGGAAGTGACTTATTCACAGATATGTGATGAATTCATGCGAAATATATGACTGGTCCCCAAGGTTCCTGCCTCCTATGTCAGGAGGTCTCTCAGCTCTCTAAGGTCTTGCTTTTAGCTCTAACAGAGAGGAGGCAGGGGCCTTAAAGATGCATGGGAGCCCCCCTTTTGGCCTGTAGCATTGTTGCTTGGGGAGGCTGGTAGATGGGAGCAGTGACATCTCTCTGTCCTTGGTAGTGGCTGCTGGGTGCCCTGACCAGAGCCCTGAGTTGCAACCCTGGAACCCTGGCCATGACCAAGACCGCCACGTGCATATCGGCCAGGGCAAGACACTGCTGCTCACCTCTTCTGCCACGGTCTATTCCATCCACATCTCAGAGGGAGGTAAGCCAATCTCTCTCTGCTGCTCCCTCTTCCCTCCACTGCCCCAGAGCTTAGCAGATAGGATGCAGGTTGCCATGAGCTCAGATGGACAGAATAAACATCACATGCTTTGGGTTCATGTTGGCATTTGGTTGTTTGAGATAACCATCAGCTCTGAGCTGTTAGGAATGGCTTGTCAGAGATCCAATCTTAGTGAAAGGAGCATTTATAGAGGAAACTCCTTATTAGTGTTTTGAGTAATTCTGTTTATCTTACCTTCAGAGGCCTGGTCATTGAATGCAGTACATGCAGTGATGGCATTTGACCAGACAGGCATTATTTACACATTGCAAAGAGAGAGCATAGAAAAGTAATTACAGCCAGCCATCTATATCTGTGGGTTCTGCTCATGAATTCAACCAATTCCAGATTGAAAATATTCAAAAAAATTTGCACCTGTACCAAACATGTACAGATTTCTTCTTGTCATTATTTCCTAAAAATACAGTTTAACAACTATTTATACAGTGTTTACATTGAACTAGGTATTATAAACAATCTAGAGATGATTTCAAGTATATGAGAGGATGTGCATAGGTTAGGTGCAAATATGCAAATACTGTGCCATTTAATCAGCTACTGGAACATCCATGGAGTTTGGTATCTGGGAGGTGCTGGAACCAATTCCCTTCAGATACTGAGGGATGACTGTACTTGTACACCAAGTATAGAAATGTTTGGAAGATATGCCTTTTTACCTGCCCCGGTGAGATTGGGAGTGCTTAGGGAGTCTGCCCTTGGCTCGGATATAACCTTACCCTTAATACTGTTATTAAACCTCCCCCCAATGCTACCTCTTCAGGCAAGCTAGTCATTAAAGACCACGATGAGCCGATTGTTTTGCGAACCCGGCACATCCTGATTGACAACGGAGGAGAGCTGCATGCTGGGAGTGCCCTCTGCCCTTTCCAGGGCAATTTCACCATCATTTTGTATGGAAGGTGCGTAGACCACTCCTACAGATCAAATGCTACCCATGGACCTCACAAGAGGGAGACTTCCCAAGACAGAGAGAGAAGCAAGAGGGCAAGCTTGCCTGTAAGATAGGAATCATTCTGTCCTGCCAGATGGGGATCATGAACAAGACAGACATGGTGATTTGGGAGAGCTGAAGTCCATAAGGCATGTTATTTATAGTGGCCTGGATGCTGTACTTGTTTTAGAGACGGGCCTGCTAGCCTTTCAGCCACCTTCCAATCATGTCATGTTCAGGGAGGCTCTGCAAGTGTTTATATAATAGGCTACGATAGACAAGATACAGGAAAATTCCATGTGGTACTTGCCCCTGGCTGTGTTCCCTCTTTAAACAATTAAGAGTGCTAAGAAGTGAGAGCCAGGAATGCACAAGGGTATGCAGTGCATGTCCAGGTGATTCCGCATCTGATATGGACCAAAATACAAAACACTTAGAACTGAATGGAAAATGTGCCAACCTGTGAACTAATAATTGGCACGTCTGCTTGGCCCTGAGGGCTTTATTTTGGTCGGGCTTACGAAGACTGGGTTGCTAACGTTTTTGTTGTTATTGTTGTTGTTGTTGTTTTGAGATGGAATCTTGCTCTGTGGCCCAGGCTGGAGTGCAGTGGCATGATCTCAGTTCACCACAACCTCTGCCTCCTGGTTCAAGCAATTCTGGTGCCTCAGCCTCCCAAATATCTGAAACTATAGGCGTGTTCCACCACGCCTGGCTGATTCTTGTATTTTTAGTAGAGATGGAGTTTCATCATGTTGGCCAGGCTGGTCTTGAACTCCTGACCTCAAGTGATCTGCCCGTCTCGGCCTCTCAAAGTGCTGGGATGACAGGCAGGAGCCACAAGCCCAGCCACTAGTGTTATTTTTACTGACCTTAGGTGATAAAAGTGTGACTGGCTCTATGGTGGCCATGGTGGGGGGTCAGGGAGCTGAGCTGTGACTCCCAGTTTCCCTCTGGGTTCAGTATCCAGTAAACAGATGTGTCAGCCAACTTTGGGAAGCTGTTTTCTCTTGCAGGGCTGATGAAGGTATTCAGCCGGATCCTTACTATGGTCTGAAGTACATTGGGGTTGGTAGAGGAGGCACTCTTGAGTTGCATGGACAGAAAAAGCTCTCCTGGACATTTCTGAACAAGACCCTTCACCCAGGTGGCATGGCAGAAGGAGGCTATTTTTTTGAAAGGAGCTGGGGCCACCGTGGAGTTATTGTTCATGTCATCGACCCCAAATCAGGCACAGTCATCCATTCTGATCGGTAAGGTTTGCCTTCACTTAAACATATACTCATTCATTCAAAGTACACTTATTGAGTGTGCTCCCTGGCCAGGTGCCACTCTAGGTGCTGGGAGAACAGCAGTGAATGAAACAGATGGGAATCCCTGCCTTCAAGGAGTTCTGTCCTTCCCCAGGGGTTGGCCTAATGATGCTGAATTGAAGAGGATCAAGCATGCCCACATATGTACACACAACGTAGTTTCAGATTGTGATAATTTGTAGTAAGGTGGAAAAAAGACAGAGTGAGATGCTAGAGTGTAACTAGGGAAGACCACTTTGGATAGGGTGGTAAGGGAAAGGCAGCGTAAGGATGCAACATTTGAGCTGAGAAATGAAGGGTGAGGATATGTCAGGGAAAGAGTGTTCAAGACAGAGAGCAAGTGCAGAAGGCCGGAGGTATGAAAGGGCATGGCATTCTCAAATGATGGAAAGGCCACCAGAGTGGTGGGAGCACAGCAAGTGGCAGAAGAGCAGCATGCAGTCACATGGGAGTTACAAATGGGGGTGGGACAGGACCTTGGAGGCTGTGGTAAGGAGGTGGGTTTTCTTCTAAATGGGATGCAAAGTCACTGAAAGGCTTTAAGAAGAGCATGATCTGATTTAAAATCACTTTCTGGCTGCCATGTAGAGAATGGTTTTCATTGTGGAGGCAAAAGCAAAGACAGTGCAGGGGGTTAGGAAGCTTCTGCTGTGGTCTAGGCAAGACATGGCAGTGGTGGGGACCCAGAAGGAATGGCGGCTAGTGGATGTACCTGAGAGATGTTTGGAAGGCAGCATGGGCAGGTGTAAGCTGGCAGATTCTGCCGAGGCTGGACCTGCCCTGCAATCCCAGGGGCTCTCATCCTGGCCCTTTAGAGGGAAGGACAGAGGTGGGGTAGACAAACAGGGACAGAGCTATCCTGCGGCTGCTGGGGAAGGGAGACAGGCATTCCTCAAGAACAGGGCCGGAGCTGTGGGTGTCACCATGAAGGCAGCAGGAGCCAGCTGCAGTCAAGGGCAGGGTGGGCAGGAGCTGAAGTGCTTGCTGGTGCTCACAGACACCCAATCTTGCCAGTAAACATTAGTACCTATAATAGTCACTGGACTTTCTCCCCGCAAAACACTGTTCATCACTTTACCTGTCAAATATACTACAATCTTCATCAAAATTCTGTGAGGCAAGTTCTGTTATTATCCACCTTGTAGAGATGAAAGCACTTAGGTTCACAGGGCTAAATTTACTCAGTCACAAGGTTGAAAAGTGTTGGAGATGGGATTCAAACCCAGGTGTGCCTGTATTGCCTCCACGGATAACGGCTGACACTTTGATTGACACAAAGTATGTCAGGGAGCCCCTGCCTTCATACTAGAGAGGATGTCCTCTTCAATTGTGTGCTGATCTTTTTGGTGCTGTTTCTTAAGTACAACACTGTTACTCGAAGAGATCCAACTTAAAGTTTATTTACTGACCTGTTAATGAGAAGTGATCTGGACAGATGCTGTGGAGATGGCAAGGACAGAATGTCTGCTTGTTCTGAATGTCTTTTGCTTAAAGTATGTGTTGGAGATCTCAATAATCTGATAGATGAATGTGTATGAGTAAAGATATTAATAAGTACATGCGTGCACACACACACACACACACACACACACACATACACACACAAGTAAATGCAGGCAGAAGTCATCTGAGAAGATTACTTAGAGAAGCAGGAACTTAGGTCAGCTCTTGAAAGGTAGTAGGTGTTTGATCAGGTAGAGAAAAGGTGGGAAGGAATGATGAAGACAGGAGTGGGCGGGTGAGGTGGTCACTGGGCACTGAGAAGCACTAGGCTTGCAGCAGGAGCTTCCTGGGGAGAGTCAGTGGAGGGTGCGAGGTTAGGTGGGGCTGGATCAGATTGTGCCAACAGTTGGAAACAAGTGTGAGGACCCAGGAGCAGCTATCCAGCTACCACCGGTACCAACACTATTTTTCTTTTCCAAAAACCTCCTTAGATTACTTTTCCAGATTCATTTTAGAACTATTTTCCTTAAGTTCCAAGACATACTCTTTAGGAATTTCCACTGTAATTGCACAAAATCTATATCCTCACATGGAGAAGAGCTGGAATCATTACAAAATTCTGTCTTTGCTTTGTAAATTATTCTCACCAGGGGTATAGATTTTTTGTGTGTGATTTGTATTTCATGGATATTTTATGTGTATGAGGGTAGGTTATCAGTCAATTTGGAGATTATTAATTCTTGCTATTATATCTGCTGTCTAACATTGCAAAATCTGTATAGTACACTTAAAATTTTAAGAGGGTAGATCTCAAGGTAAGTGTTCTTACCACAATAAAGTAAAATAATTTTTAAAAAGTAAACAGGAGAAAATAGCAATGCAACAACATTTACAATACTCAAATGTTATATGACTGCTACTGTGTGAATCAGAGATTACATTTTAATGATTCTAAGATGCATTATCATAAGAATCATGAACAGGTCAATAAATAAACTTTAAGTTGGATCTCTGCAAGTAACTCTCTGCAAGCTGCTCTATGGGTGGGAGAAGGGATTTGGGATAGTCTCCATGTCATTTCCAAGAATTCTGGGATTGGTGTTTTACTCTGGATCAGAGATATAAATTCCTAATGCCCTAGCTATCGGAACTATCTCCTAAAGTCAGGCTCTTGCAAGAGGCATGATCCTCTGCCTCCAGGATGAAAGGGGAACATCAAAAGGCCTAGACCTCAAGTATGTGACCCACTCAACATCCTGGAGCTTGAAGTCTTCACTGCTGCAATCATTTCTTTGGCATTTTACTCAGCGAATGAACATTATGGTCAAGTCAAAACCCTTCTTCTTGGATATCACTGTATGGTATGCAAAATAGTGAAACTTGTTTGCTCTTTAAAGAAAAGGCTTCCTTCTTTAAGAATCGCAGCCCTGGGATCATCGGATAGCATGTTAGCTGTCGCAGCACAGACATGTGCTTAGAGCTCTTTGTTTTGGCTGCTGTCAAGACTATTCAGATCTCTTCTCTCTGCCCTTTTTAGGTTTGACACCTATAGATCCAAGAAAGAGAGTGAACGTCTGGTCCAGTATTTGAACGCGGTGCCCGATGGCAGGATCCTTTCTGTTGCAGTGAATGATGAAGGTTCTCGAAATCTGGATGACATGGCCAGGAAGGCAATGACCAAATTGGGAAGCAAACACTTCCTGCACCTTGGATTTAGGTACTGCCCCTCACTTCAGCTTCCACTGGGCTCTGGGACATTGAAGTCACCCTATCCCACTGAGAATTTACCTTTCCCATCTCCCCTCCCCACAGCCGTACCATCCTAAATGACCTAGTGGATGCAGGCATTTGCATTTGACATCTGCATTTGGCATATTTGGGAATTGTTCTTAAAGAATGCTTGTTTTTTCTTACAAGCATAGTTCACTCAAAAAAAAAAACAAAAAACAAAAGCTCTCTGTTTATATGAACTCATTCACTTAGCTGGCCACTTACAAAATATTAAGTGAGCATCTACTATGTGTAAGAGCCATGCCTCCAATGCACAGCTAATATTCATTTTCCCTTTCTTTGGCAAAGAGGTCATGTCATGGCTTGGGGATTGGCAGACAGTTTTTCAGAGATTATGTGAAGTGTCTCTGCTGAGGCAAATGACCAAGGAGAAGCAGCCCTTTGACATGTTCTAATGTGTGTTTTGTTTGCCTTGGAGTGCAGCATCATGCCTGACATTGGCATGCACACACACTGACACCAAGAGGAAACTGTTTGCCCCATAGTAAACACGCCTTTTTAAAAATTTTAATTTAATTTAAAGTCCCAGGATATATATGCAGGACGTGCATGTTTGTTACATAGGTAAATGTGTGCCGTGATGGTTTGCTGCACTATCAACCCATTACCCGGGTATTAAGCCCAGTATCCACTAGCTATTTGTCCTGATCCTCTCCCTCCCTCTGCCCCTCGCCCCTGCCAGGCCCCAGTGTGTGTTGTTCCCCTCCCTGTGTCCATGGTAAGCACACCTTTTTATCATGTTGAATCAAATCTCAGCTCAGTGGAAAGTTGAGGTTATCTGTCCCATGGCTGTTTAGAGATTATGATGCTCCTCCCTTCAGCTTCCCACATCTGGGAGCAAGATCAGAGGGAAGCCAGAGACTTTTCTGGGCTTGGAGCAAAGCAATTTTGCTGGCTGGGCAGAAATTCCCTGGGCGAGGGAGGGGTGCTCCAGGTTCCAGAGTGCATTCTCTGACAGCCCAGAGTCTACTTCTTCTGGACGGGAAACTCAAGCAGGAAACTTAAGCAGCCAAAGATGACAATGATACCTTGGCATTGCAAGGCTCCTTTGTTAGCAAACACTAAGTACACTTCCATTCTGTTGTTTTATAAACAAAAGGCCAGTTTATTAATTTACAGTGAGAGTTAGAAACACCAGGAAACTGACTACTTAAGGCCTCAGCAGAAGAAGAAAGTGGCTAAGGGCCCAAGATCTGGCATCCAGTGGCCTGAGTTTGAGTCTGGGTTGCACCTTCTAGGAGGTGTGACTGCAGAAAAGTGACTCATTCTCTTTGCCTGGTCCTGCATCTGTAAAATGGGATATACCAGGAGCTATCTCAAAGGACTATAGGACAATTAAATGTGATAATATGAACAAAATATTTGTCATCATGTCTGGCACCGAATAAGTACTCCATAAATGTTAGCAACTATTTTCTCCTTATAAACGAGCCACTGGAAAGGTGGGCACTCACCATCTTTTGCCAGGGCTGTTCACATGGGCAAAGGAGATACATAGGCGGGAATTACATGTCCACACCTCATTTGTATAGAGACATTCTTTGAGTGATAAACTTGAAGCATCTAAAATCAGGAGAACTGAGACTTGGACCCTTCATTTGTTCACCCATTCAGGAAATGAACACATACTGGTGGGAGGTACTCGGTTAGACCAGGTGTCCTGAGCTCTTGGGGGAAGGCAGGTATGAATGGAAATTGGTGACGGGGCATGAGAGAGCAAGAGAGTGGGCAAGTGTAGTTTAGTGCAGACGAACACATGAGGATGAGGCCGAGCTGGTTCCCATAGACAGATCAGCAGCTTCGGAGGCCCAGGGGCAAAAGCGTGCCTCTCCCAAAGAAGGTGGGGATGGCCAGGCAGTGGCAGTATACGAGAGAGGCAAGGGGTGAGAGGTGAGGCTGGAGGGGGGCGGGGGCAAAGGACCTTCAAATCTGTGCCAAGGAATTTGGATTTTATCCAAAGGGCAATGGGGAGCTACTGAAGGATTTAAGCAGGGAAGTGGACAGTCAAATCCCCAACCTCAGTTAAACACCGTTCAATAGTGACTCATTTTCCAAGACAAGAGATCAAAACAAGAATAATGAGAGCTATTCGGCACCAAAATCGATTGACAGCTTATAGTAAGAGAGGGCTACTGTAGGAGAGGAAAATCTCTTTCCTTCTGCTCTTCTAAGTTCTTGGCTGGAGCACCTGCAACAAATCACTGATTAACAGGAGAAAAGCACACAAATGTATTTCAGATAGTAAGTTTTAAACGACATGGGAGCCTTCATAAGGAAATGAGGACCCAAAGAAACAGTTAAACCTGCGTGTCTGTAAACGAGGTTTGATGAAGTGGAGAGCTGTGGGAAAATGTGGTAGGATAAGGGGCTTGAGTTAAGCACAGTAAACAGGGGAAACTTAGCAAGGTCTCTGTTCCTTCAGGTTCCTCTTGGCTTCCTTCTGTGTTTGGGGATAAGGATGACCTTTTTCTCAGAATAAGGAAGGCCCTCTCACATAAGGGTCTTAGACCTGCTTCAGGGGAAAGTCAGAAACTCCTTCCTGCCATTTCACAAATTCCTTGAGCTTGAAATATTCAATATGCCAAGTTGCTATTTTGGGGGATAGCATCTCCTGAACCTCATTACTGCATTAGGCATTACACAAAATGCCTAAAATAAAACGGGGTAAGAAAACCTTCCTGCCCTAAAGCAGCACATGCTTTCATGGAGGAAAGATGGATGTACAATTTTTCAAAACCTTAGACCTTTTTTTTTGCTTCCCTCCCTATTAAGAAGAAGAGATATTTCTCTCCTTTCCACGGCCCAAGGTAGATGGCTAGGGTAGTCAGTCACATTAGCCTCTGGTATTTTCCTCGAGCTCAACTCTAGGGGAGCTGAGCATGAGAGAAATAACCTTTCTCTCTTAGAACATGTTTTCCTGAAGGTATCCAAGCACTTGCTTCACGACATAATTGAGCTTGGCGGGTGGTATGGTAGGTCTGTTGGCTTGTTTGTTTATTTGTGATTCATACTCCCATCTTCTGCCAAAATGGAGCTGAAGAGGCTGACAGGGAGCAAACATCAGGCAGGCCAGGGAGCGAGGAAGCCCAGAGGAGTGCTTGCAAAGAAAGGTGCTTCTTCTGGAGAAGAGAAGCCCAGCAAGTGAATGAATTTCCCCCAAACAGCAAGGAGGGACCCTCTTTCACCTGACGCTGCTTCAACTCTGCCCCATCCCCCCACACCCTGTGCAGGTTCAGGCTCGTGCAGAACTTTCCTTTTTGTTATTTTTTTCTTTTTTCAGACACCCTTGGAGTTTTCTAACTGTGAAAGGAAATCCATCTTCTTCAGTGGAAGACCATATTGAATATCATGGTAATACATAGCTGGCTGGAGGCCTGATTCCCTCCAGTGTCTCTCTGACCAAGAGGTGCAGGGCATTTCTGAACAGCTCGCTTTTCTCTGAGCATGATTGCCCAGCTCCCAATGCCTAGATGAGAGAGCAGCCGCTTAACTGGCCACCTTACATGGAAGTGGCAAAGGCCAATGCTGGCCAAAGGCCCATCACTTGTGATAATATTTACCTTTTCATGGAAATCTTCATTGACTTAATCAAAAACCTAGAATTGGCATAGAAAAGATAAGAACTGAGATAGAGCCAGCAGGGGTGGTACTTTCAGCGCTAAAACGAGGCCGGGTGTGGTGGCTCACGCTTGTAATCCCAGCACTTTGGGAGGCTGAGGCGGGTGGATCACTTGAGGTCAGGAGTTCGAAACCACCCTGGCCAATATGGTAAAACCGTGTCTCTACTAAAATTAAAAAAAAAAAAAAAAAAAAGCCAGGCATGGTGGCGGGCGCCTGTAGTCCCAGCTACTTGGGAGGAGATTGCACCACTGCACTCCAGCCTGGGCGACAGAGACAGACCCCGTCTCAAAAAAATTTAAAATAAAAAAGAGCTAAAATGACACTTTAGATGGGCCTTCAGGACACAGTGGTAGCCTCCTTTGCCCAGCAAAGGCTGTGGGAAGTGCTGCAGTTCTAATGCCAAGGAGGAATTCAGACCATGAGACATGCTAGAGCTCTACAATCTGAATTTGTTGGGAGGCTGGAACTAAACTTTCAAAACTGAAACAAAAGAATGGATGATAATCTGCTTCCCAAGTGAACGAATGTCCTAATTTTCTTTTATCTACTTAAAAAAATATTTTTAAAGAAATGAGTCAATGTCCATGTGTATAGGGGGGTTTCCTTGCCTTGGAATCACAACTTTTTGAATTAGGGGGTCTGTCCAGCTCCTAAAAGATCTCGTTTCTCTGACAGGACATCGAGGCTCTGCTGCTGCCCGGGTATTCAAATTGTTCCAGACTGAGCATGGCGAATATTTCAATGTTTCTTTGTCCAGCGAGTGGGTTCAAGGTGAGGAGTTTCAGACAACTTGGTGACATCTAAGAGTGGGATAGAAGACCAGAAATCACTGTCTTTGCAGAACTAGGATTTATCTCTTATACCAGTATGACTACTTTAATTTTTGCAGAATCAACTAAAAATGTGCAACCGAAAGTTGTCTTTAATTAGACAAGCCACTTTAGCCCATAGCCCAGAAGGATGTTCTCCTCTGGCTAAGATTTAAATTTCACCTCAGTCAGGGTCTGCGGCATTCAGCTGAGTTCATGAAATATCTTTAATGTGGCAGGCAATGGCACTGAACAGGAAATGCAGATAGGAATAGAACCTGCCCTTCAAAGAGCCCACACGCAGGGATTGCAGAAAGCAGCAATCCTAGTTGCAGTCCTTGCATAATGGGTTTACAGATGGATTTTCTTTCTTTTCTCTTTAATTTGCTTTTGCAATAACAAAGAATATAAATTGCTTTTATAAAAGTAAGAAACTCATTAAGAGAAACTCCTTTTTTAATTAAAACTTGGGAGCGTAGGCCGATTGATTAGAGCCACCCATGCCCCAGCCTGGTGCAACCACGGACAGATAGTATTCAGTTCCCATGGTGCTGAGGATGCTTGGAGACAGCACTGAGTGTGACTTGCCCTCACGGACAACCTCCTGTGTGACTGTGCTGTTTGCTTTCTGCCTAGATGTGGAGTGGACGGAGTGGTTCGATCATGATAAAGTATCTCAGACTAAAGGTGGGGAGAAAATTTCAGACCTCTGGAAAGCTCACCCAGGAAAAATCTGCAATCGTCCCATTGATATACAGGTACCAAACTCACAGCAAAAATAGAAAGTAGAAATGTGTTGTTTTGAAGAAGACTCTATAGATCACAGACATTCTTGTCACTTGGGTGCTGTGATTCTCACGGCCCTCCTGTGAGGTAGGTCAGCCAAAGGGTGTTTCCACTTTAGAGACTGAAGCAGAGGCTTACTATCTGCCCAAAAGCCAGGGTTCAGATTCTCTCCTGGGTCCAGCTTCTGAGTTCCTTCTCTTTAACTTGCTTCTTCAGCCATGACTGAGTGTGTCCCCATCACAGGGATGGGTTTGGCCTCCCCAGCCTCACTTCCCAGTCGATTTCCTTAGGGACTCTGAGTGCACAGGATGCAGCTAGGATTTGGGGTGCAGGCCAGGCCAGCCCAGATGGGGAACACACGCAAGGCCTTATTCTCGACTGAGCTAAATCAAAGCCAGCATTCATAGAATGGACAGTGTTTGCTCAAAATCTTCACTTGGAGTTAATTCCATCTGAAGGGGACCTTGATGTTCTCAGTTGGCTCCATCAAGAGAGTGTTGAATAAATACATAAGCCTCACCATTCACCAGCTGAGCCAGTGGGATACTAGGCTTTGGGAACAACAGGAGAGACAGAAGAAATAGGCAAGGTAAATGAGATTTATTTCCTTATGCCCAGTGTCATTCCAAGACAAGATTTGAGGCTGCTTAAATGCTTGATAGAGAATTAGAAGTCATTTGAGCTGGGCTCAGTGGCTCATGCCTGTAATCCCAGCACTTTGGGAGGCCAAGGTGGGCAGATCACTTGAGGTCAGGAGTTAGAGACCAGCCTGGCCAGTATGGTGAAACCCCCTCTCGACCAAAAATACGAAAAAAAAAAAAAAAATTAGCTTGGTGTGGTGGCGGGTGCCTGTAGTCCCAGATACTCAGGGGTCTGAGGCAGGAGAATTGCTTAAACCCAGGAGGTAGAGGTTGCAGGGAGCTGAGATCGCACCACTGCACTCCAGCCTGGGTGACCGAGCAAGACTCTGGCTCAGAAAAAAGAAAAAGGCATTTGAGAAAGGCCATCTCCACCCATCTTATCCTCCTTCGGCCAATAAAAATAGCTACCACATTTGTACAACACTTTTTCCTAGAATATCAAAGCTTAAGTCCCAGGTCAGCTCGAGTCCCAGGCCATCTGTCTGTGCTTTCACCCCGCCATGCCATCTGGGCAGAACTCCTGCCCTCTGTCTTGCACTGTAGGAAGGACCACTTATCCAAGGGAGGAGCCCTGTTCTGCACTTAGCAAAGGCTGAGGAAAACGGTCTCATTATTTGGCTGAGGCTCTTCCCTTCACATGCCTTCAATGTTGTTGAGAAGGATTTACCCAGATTAAGTTTCAAGTTGCAGATTCTCCTTGGGTCCAACAGAATCAAAAAGCACTGATCCCCCACAGCACATTCTTTCCAGATTTAATTTTAATTTTCTCTCGTAACCTTGAACGTTCCAGCTTTAATTCTGAAATAGCCATAATCTTATCCCTCCAGTTCACTTGACCACAGGAAGTCCAGCTCTTCACCAACCTCCCCTCTCCAAATACTTCTGGAAATGCTCAAGGAATGCTTACATGGTCTACAAATCTTTCCTGGTGTTTGCTCTGCCAGTCGTCTGGCTCCAGACACTGTTGATTGGAAGACCACCTCTCAGTGCCAGGAAAACAGCATTCCTTAGACATTCCCCACTCTTGCATTTACTTTTCTCCCAGCACAGACACAGGCCCTTCCTAGAGTGTCCCAAAACACAATTAAACCCAGGCTGAGAGCTCCATAAGCCAAGACCTTCAGAGGGACCCAACCCTACACTCTATAACTATTAGTCTGTTGCCATATTGCAAGACCTAGTTTTCTTCTAACAAAAAGAGTTCCCTTGGCAATACATTCCCCAAATTCAAGTTCTCCATTATTTGAGGTTCAGAGAACAGAAGATTCAACAGCAGTGTGGTCCCCTTACTCAGAAGCTTAGGGAAGTCTTCCCACAATGAAAGCATTCAGAACTCCCAATTCCATAATAAGACCTTTGGCTTTTTCTTGGCAAAACCAAGGTCTATTGAGATGGTCATCTAAAAGATAAGAGTCACGTGCCTCCAAGGGTGAATTCAAACCTCCATCTCTACCAAAGAGAAGGTGTTGCCACGCTGGAGAGATCAGGCTTACTCCTAATTCTCGCCACCAATCTTTAATCAATGGTCATCCCCAGACTTAGCTAGAGCATCTCTTCATACTCATCAAAGGTAAAAATGGTGATGTAGAATATGCTCCTGGATGTTTCCAAGGCCAGAAAAGCAAAGCTAGTCTTGTCTATGCTCACAAGAGGTGAGAGAAGCAGGATTTCCTCATTTTTAGCAGGTGACAAACGCATCAGCCAAAAGCTAAATGCCCTAGTTAATTAACCCAGGGAGAGACTAAAATGAAACAGAACTCCCCACATGCTTATTTTTGCCACTATTGCAAAAATGCAGTTTTTCTCTGGTCACCTGGTGCCTCTCACCTCCCCGGGCCCTGAGCTCTTACGTGCTCCTCTTCCTGCTTGTGCCTGCCCCCAGTGCCCAACTCCGTGTCATACATAGTGGGTCCCAGGATACCTGCCACGCACTGACATAGCCAGATCCTCTGGGCCAGCGAGTGTCAAGGACATTTGCAATCTAGGCAAGATTGGAGGAGGCAGGTTGAGAAGAAAGAGGAAGAAGCAAGACTGCACAGTTGACCTTAAAAGCTTTTCCAAGATCTGATATTTTGTGATTCTGAAAAAAATAATAACAAAAACACACTGTTTCTATGTCTTGCCCTTCGTTCGGTTCTCCTTGGCTGAAAATCCTCTTGCCTCCCACCTTCTCTCTTAAAACCCAGCCACCCTTCAAGGCCAGTGGGATCTACTGGACTCAGATTTCCTTGGGGACATCAGGCAGTCTGTGTGTTCCCCACAGCAGCTGGTGCAGTGGCTGGAGGTTGGCCTGATGGTAACGAAAACATATTTTGAAGCCAGAGAGATCTAAGCTGGCCAGAGAGATCACAGCTCTACCACTTGTGAGCTTTGGCATATCAGCAAGTGAGGTGCCCATGGTGCAAAATTTAAGGCAGCCCGCTCCCTCCAGTGCCAACTCTGCACTTGCATGACCCTAAGAGTGGGTGCTGTCTTAAATTTTGTGCCCTGGGTACCTCACTCACAGTCTTGTTACTTAGTGCCTCTGTTTCCTCACAGTAAAAATAGGGATAATAATTGTTTCCTCATGGGCATGTTTTGTGGATTCAGTGCAATGAAGTGTGCAGACCGAAAAGTGGCCCATACATTTTTTATTATTTAAAATTAATGTATTGGCTGGACTGGTGGCCCATGCCTATAATCCCAGCACTTTGGGAGGCCAAATTGGGTGGATCAATTGAGGTTAGGAGTTTGAGACCAGCCTGGCCAACCTGATGAAACCCTATCTCTACTAAAAACACAAAAATTAGCTGGGTGTGGTGGCGGGCACCTGTAATCCCAGCTACTCGGGAGGCTGAGGCAGAAGAATCGCTTGAACAGGTGGAGGTTGCAGTGAGCTGAGGTGGCGCCATTGTACTCCAGCCTGGGCAACAGAGTGAGGCTGCGTCTCAAAATAAATAAATGAAATGAAATGAAATGAAATAAAATAAGTTTACTATTAGTTATAATATTGATAATTATTTTGTTAAAATTTATTATTATCAAGAATAATAGTAAACTCAAGTCTACTTAAAGATCTGTTTCTCTGAATGATGATGGATTCCTTTTACTCTTCTTATTCCCAAACTGAGATCGTTCTTCAGGTTAGAAAAAGGACAAAAAGAAGAAACAGCAGAATTGAGTAGATGTTCTCCTGGAATTATTGTTGGATGTTGTACCTGGAAAAAATCTCCAGCCCCCTTCCATGATGTCTTCAGGCTCAGTTCTCGATCTTATGGGGTCTCCCATTGAAGAACATGCTAGCCTCAGGGGAAAATGTCAGGAGGCCCGAGGAGCTGGGCTTACCTTAACTGACCTTGAGCTTACATCTGAACCCCTCTGAGCATCAGCGTTGACCTCCATCTAAAAGCAAGTTTGCAACCCCTGTCTCTCTGGCTGCTGCAGAGACCACCTGAGATAGTGGGTGTGAGTGTGTTTTTGCAGGAAATGACTGAGTTTTAATTGTGGCTGAACTCACATCCACATGGCTCTTCTTCCAAGCCAAAGATAATGGATCTGCTGGGTTTAAAACAATGTTTCCTAAAAAGTCTTCTCTTTTTTTTTTTGATTGGCTATACTTTCCTTCCTTATTACCCCAGTCTGGTCCCTTTGGTCTCTATGCCAAAGATGACAGCAGCTGCAGCCCTTGCTCTAAATTGCATGTCTCTGAATGATAGTCATGGTCAGGATGCAGACACACCCTGGCTCTGGGATGGGCCCCAGCTGGCAGGGATCATGCCCTCCCTGGAAGCCTGCTCCCTAAATTCTCCACCTGGCCTTGTAGCTGCTCACCAGCCAGCCCTCATCCACTGAGACCTCACTCTGTGCCAGGCCCTGCGCTGAATGCTGGGGACAAGGGGGCAAAAACCAGCTCTTTGCCCTCCCAGAGCCCACCATGTGGTGGGAGGAGGCAGACATTTGAACAAAAGACATTAGGCGGCTTCTGCCTTAGGGCAAGAGTGGATGGGGCTTAGAAGTGTTGCGTTGTAGTTACATAAGTCTGAGTTCAAGTTTTAGCTCTGCCACCTACTGGCTTTGTGATCCTGGGTAAGTGACTGAACCTCTCTGAGGATGAGTTTCCTTATCTGTAAAACTAACAGCAGCCTGATAGTTTTGCTATGAAGATGAAATGAGATAATATAGGTAAACATCTAGCTTTATAACTACACAAGTGGTTTTCAAACTTTCTTGCCCATTAGAATCACCTGGGCAACTTTTAAAAGTCCAGATGTCCATGCTGCACCCCAGACACAATCAAATCTGAGACTCCGAGGATGGGGACTGGGCATGAGTATTTTTTAAAGACACTTCCCCATGGGATGTGGAACCATGTTTGGACTGTTGGCTGCTGTTCATGGTGCTGGTAGTGGTGGTGCAAATTGTAAAAAATGGCCAGCCCAGATCCTAGAAGAGTGGCTACTTATTGTAGATGCTCCGTAAAATGTTCACCCAGCCATAAGCAGTAGATCGCTGATTTCGATATTGAGTACTGTAGGACCTCAGGCCAGGCATTTTTCTATTCCAAGACTTTAGGCTGTCTTTCTTATAACAAAACTGATGGGGGCAATCATTGGGATAATCATCTCGGGCCGTTGTAAATAGTGTTGCAGCAGGGACAATTTTAGACTTCTGAGTATATGTTTAGAACATTAATCATCACCTTCCTTCTTTATAAAAAAAGACTTTGCTCTGTAATTTCTGTGTCATTCCCAGGCCACTACAATGGATGGAGTTAACCTCAGCACCGAGGTTGTCTACAAAAAAGGCCAGGATTATAGGTTTGCTTGCTACGACCGGGGCAGAGCCTGCCGGAGCTACCGTGTACGGTTCCTCTGTGGGAAGCCTGGTAAGCAGCCCCTTGTCGGGGACACAGATGCAACTATGGCTCGGTTCCTTGAACTGGCAGCTATGCAGGCAACTTCCAGACCTCTCAGTGAGACAGTGCTCCCAAAGGAGAGCACTTTTGTGACACGGGAGCAGTGGGAGGATCCTTGGGGTTGGCAGGAGACAGCAGAACCCCACCCTGCCCGTAAGCCTTTCAGGAAGCGGAAAGGCCTAGTCCAAGACAGTCAAGGTACAGATGGATAGAGCTGTCCTCCCCTGCAGAGATGTGCAGCTCTTTGCCTCTTTGGGTGCTATTATTTTAAACCCAGTTCCTAAGGTGCTTGTTAGAAGAGATTGGAAATGGTTGGGTTGTTCTCGGAGGCACTTGGCCATCTCCAGAAGGCAGTCATTAGGAATGAAAGTTTAGGGGGAGAGGTTTATGGCTACCGAAAATAATAGTTGAGAGGAACTATATTTGTTTTACATCTTGAGCAAAGTGGGTGGGGTGAGGCAGCCACATTTAACTCCAGCTAAGAAGTTAGTGGAAAATTCCCCCACCCAGAGCTAATGAATGGCTCTTTTCTGGTAGGGTTTTGTTGACTTCAAAACCCTTTACCAAGAGTGGGATGGAGCAAGACAGTGATTTGGGTTTTGGATAGGCAAACCTGGCATTTAGTTATTTAGGGAGGGGAAGGGAAAAAAGAGGTAGCCAAAAGTTTGCCAAGAGCAAAGGGCTCTATCTCAGTCTTTCCTGTTTTGGGTTACAGTGAGGCCCAAACTCACAGTCACCATTGACACCAATGTGAACAGCACCATTCTGAACTTGGAGGATAATGTACAGTCATGGAAACCTGGAGATACCCTGGTCATTGCCAGTACTGATTACTCCATGTACCAGGCAGAAGAGTTCCAGGTGCTTCCCTGCAGATCCTGCGCCCCCAACCAGGTCAAAGTGGCAGGTAGGACTTTTACTAATCCCTTCCTAGACTGGGTGAATCTGAAAATTGTTAGGCTTAAAGTAAACTGAAGTTACAACAAATCTGTATCAGTCAGCTATGGCTGTAATATGCTGCATAACAGAAAAAATAATCTTAAAACCTCATGACAGGTCTTTATTTCTTACTCATGTATCTGCAGGTTGTCTAGGGATCAGCTTCTCTAGACTGAGCCTGACTCCAGGCTGAGAGTTGGGTTCAAGTCACTTCCATATGACTCCCATTCTTCCCAAAACATGTTCTTCTCGTGGGGGAGATTGCAAACTCCTAGTGGTGAACAGAAACACAGAACTCTTAAGGCCTAGGCTCAAAGATGGCACATTCTCACACTCACATTCCATTGGCTAAAGTAAGTCACATGGTAAAGCACAACACAAATAGGCTAGGGAAGCATATGTCTCTCACCAAGTTTGAGGGGGAGGAAGTGAATATTTGTTAGACAGTTATTCAACCTACTACAAAATTTTTAATCTCTTGTATCTGTGAGTTTGGGGTTTTTCTTTTTCTTCTCCTAAATCTTGATTTAGATGTCCTGTAATTTATGTTATTGGAGGTTACTGGAATCACAGATCGTTGAAGGTAAAAAGAGACTTCAAATATAATCCAGGTCAATTATTCTTAGTAGGGGGAGTTATGTATCAATTAGAGTTCTTTGGTTGTTAGCAACAGAATCCAACTTGACTATCTTAAGCAAAACAGGAATTTATTGAGAGGCTATTCAACTCAGAGAACTAAAGGAGAAGCTGAATAACTAACCTCCAAAAGGACAGGGAACAGGGTAGCTTCTGATATCTGGGTAGCAGGAACTAAGGACTGCATCCTTAAGGCACATCTTTAAGAACCATGCTTAGGCCCTGGGACATAGTGCTCAAAAGTCACCTTCCAGGGAGAGAGCATCTGCTTGGGCTGGTGGCTTGTGTGCTCACCCTTTGGCTAGGAAAGGCAGGAACGGTCATTGAAAGTTCTTCTAAGACTGCATCAAATGGATAAATGGCTGTTCCCCAAAGGAAAATTGGGATGTATTACCAGAAGAAAGGGGAATCAGCACTTAAGGGGTGTTAAAAATATCACATGCTACAGGACCGTAGCACCTGGAGGAGTATTAGAATATGGGGTTGGGAGAAAGACCATGGATTGAGAAAGTGTATCCAATATACTCACCATATCTATTATTTTGGAAAGAAACCCACAGAACATAAAATTCAACACAATCTTTTTGGCTGCCTGAGATATGCTTGCAGAAGAATCTGTGGAGGCAAAGTTTAAAAAATCTGAGAACATTGATGGAATTCAGTCCCCTTTTCTCACTCACTGGGGGGGTGGACCCTAGAGGTCACGTGGCTGAGGCAGTCCACAAACAATGCGGCTGTGATGTCAGGGTGCCCACCTTACACCTCAGACCCTGAAAAAGAAGGCTTACATGTTTTGGAGGGAAATGGTAATTTGGTGAATGTAGCTAAAGAGAGGGAAAGAAGCAGCAGCTTGTGGGTAGAGGCCGAGATGACTAGACACTTGTTCCTTGACAAAGTAACGGAGTCTGCTTTTTTAAATGACAATGTTTGAACCCCTACATTATTTGAAAAAGGTTTCAGGGTATCTTACCGTAAACACAAGTCCAAGTAAATCTGGCAACGAGGGTAAAAAAGATGGAAGGAGAATAAATTCAGCAAAAGCAGAGGGGGAGGTGACTGAGATTAGCAGAAGAGCAGAAGATACTAAAATAGACAATAAACTTTATCTCTAAGCTATCTGGAAGCCAGAGCAAAGAAAGCAACTTCACAAATTACTTAACTATCATTATCCACTGAAAGGAAGGCAACCAGGAGCCCAGAAGACCAAGAGGGACAACTTTCCCTTAGCTCTGAGCCACTGAGGAATTTGCCACAGGGGTTTTCATAAGAAAGATATTCACAACAATGTGAGCAGCAATGCTGGGAGCAGTTTTATGCAAAGATGCTCTGTGTGGGGCTATTTGCAGTTTGACTCCTAATAGTAGATGGGGACATGCTGTTGGTCACATTCTATGAAGACGTTTTGAAGAAGACATTTTTGGTTTGGGTTTTGTTTGGCAGAGGCAGAATAGAATAAAGAACGCGGGCTTTGGAACCAGACACCTGGAATTTGGGTTCCAGGAATGCCAGTTATTTGCTGTATGACCTTAGACAATTACGTAATCTTTCTTTATGTCAGCTTCCTCATCTGTAAAATGGAGATAATGATTGTGACTACTTCATGGGATTGTTGTGAGGATTAAAGGAGTTTTTATATGTGAGGCACTTACAATATTGCCTAGCACACAGTAAGTGCTTAATGAATGTTAGCTCTTATTATTACCATTAGTGCAATAATTTAGCAGCTATGCTTAAAGATGGGAAAGGAGGAAGGGGTGTGGCTAACAGCAATCTATACCAATTCTGTTCCTTTGGGACATGCAGGTAGAGGGTGTTGTAGTGAGAGGGAAACAAACTATTTCTATCATTATTATTATTGTTATTGCTTTATAGAGACAGAGCCTCACTATGTTGCCCAGGCTGTTCTCAAAATCCTGGGCTTAAGTGATCCTCCCTCCTCAGCCCTCCCAAAGTGCTGAGATTACAAGCATAAGCCACCACACCCGGCTATCATCATTATTAATGAACATAGGTCTGTCATAGGCCTGCAGCTATTTCTCTGCATGTCTCCAGTGCCTCAAGGTGTGGATGCCATCTCTGTGAGTGTGCATGTTGCACACTTCCCCCACCCTTAGGCTGGGCAGGTGGTCTTGCCCCACCCTTCCTCCACGAGGAGGTGGGCAGGAGCATTTCATCATGTATTCAACAAGCCATTAGAAAGCATATACAGGCCCGGCGCGGTGGCTCACGCCTGTAATGCCAGGACTTTGGGATACTGAGGCAGGCGGATCACAAGGTCAAGAGTTCGAGACCAGCCTGGCCAACATGGTGAAACCCCATCTCTACTAAAAATACAAAAATTAGCTGGGTGTAGTGGCACGTGCCTGTAATCCCAGCTACTCAGGAGGCTGAGGCAGGAGAATCACTTGAACCTGGGAGGCAGAGGTTGCAGTGAGCCAAGATCATGCCACTGCACTCCAGCCTGGGTGACAGAGTGATACTCTGTCTCAAAAAAAAAAAAAAAGAAAGAGAGAGAGAAAGAAAACACATACAGTGTGCCAGGCAGTGTGCCAGGCTTGCATATGCCATGGTGAGCAAGACAGACGCATTCCCTGTCCTCAGGGAGCTTGCAGTTCAGCAGTGAAGATAGATATCCACCAAAGTATTGTTCCAATCAAAATAGAATTCCAAAATAGAACGATGACAACTGCTATCAAAGTGGAATATGGGAGGTGCTGGGAGTATAGAAAAGGGAGATTTGGCAAAGACAGACGGGCATGTGAGTCTTCCCAGAGGAATGAGTGACTGAGCTGAGACAGAATAGAAGCTACCTAGGGAAAAGTACTGCCACAGGGGAACATAAAGTTGAGGGGTGCATGAGGTGTTCCAGCTACCAAGAGACCAGAGTAGCTGAAGTAGAGAATGGGAGAGCTGAGCTGTATGGGGCTCAAGAGAGAGGGAGGGGCCGTGGTGCAGTTAGGGGCTTTATTCTGAGTGCACAGGGAAGTCACTGAAGGGCAGACGCCTATTGGATTTCCCCTGGCAGGGAAAGACTGTCTAGATCTGTGTTTATATGAGGGAGCCAAGAGAAGCAAGTTCCTAATGATTGTTAAACCCTTGGGTCTTCACTGAATGACTATGTGTCGCCCAGGGACAATTGTGAAGAAGCCTCTGGGAGGTCAGATGTCCCCCTGGACTCTTGGCAAGAGTGGCATTCAGACCATCTGAGCTGACGTCACTGCTCACTATAAGATGATCCATGGACCTGGGGTAGCATTTGGACTATTTAGGAGGGTGAAAGCCTGACTGTGAGCCCTTGCCTGCATGGAGATGGGAGGGCATTCCAGGGAGAGGTGCTCGGGGTTTCTTCAGACCAGTCCCCATCTGCACCCCAGGGTGGGTCACTCCGAGGCCTGCATGGGAGATCTCACTTTGAGCAGGTCTTGACAAGGCAGCTGTGGTGCTGAGGGTGGCCCTGAGAATGGAGAAGCTGTGTGCGTCAGAGCTTTCTGCCTCAGCCTACAGTGGGGTTGCGATGTCCATGCAGGAGAGCTGCTCTTCTTGATCACGTTTGACTGCCAGGGTCGCTGCTTCTGGAGGTCCCTGAAGGCTGGACAGAATGCAGGGGGGCAGTTCCAAGCCTGGAGTACCAAGCAGGAGAGGACAAGTGGAGAAGATGCTGCGCCCACCTCAACAGCCCCCACTTTCCTTGGGGTTAGCACTGCCTGTGCTTGTTCTCCCATTAGCCCCACCCCAGCCTACCTCCCCTCCCTTAAACACATTCGGCTCGGAGTGGCCACCTTCTTTGCCCTGCCCAGGAGCTGTGGGGCCCCCCTGAAAACAGCAGCTCCTGGTGAACAGCACCAGAAAAGCCCCAGGTAGGGGTGCGTGCGTGTGTGTGTGTGTGTGTGTGTGTGTCTGTTCTGGAGAGGCTCACATTCCTCCTATTCATCCCCAAGCCCATTCTCTGGCTCTCCATCTTCCCGTTGACAGGATCAAGGACTCCACCTGCTTCTCCCTTTTTTGTGAGCCCCACCCACCCACCTAGGGACACAGCTATCTCTTAGGCTTCTCTTCCCCAGGCTGGCTGCAGACACAGACACGATCTCGCTGGGTCCTCCTTCCTCACTGCTCCCAGATTTCATTCTACAGGACTGTTTGCATTTCCCTTAAGGCCTTTCTGATGGGAAACAGAAGGGGGTAACACAGTAATGAAAATGCATGAATCATCTAAAAAAAAATTTCAAAATTTTGTCAACCACACTATGATTCCCAACATCTCACAGTGTGGCAGTTGGAACTCCCCTCCCTTGATTTTCTGCCCGGTTGTCTTTGCCACCTCCCCACTTTGCCCGTGAACACCCCTCACACCTTTAAAGAATGCCGCTATTAGCTAGAATTAACATGAATTTCGTTTTCTGTGATATTCCAAGTACTTCACATAAACCATCTTGTTCACTCTTCACAACAACCTAATACAGTAGGGGCCACTGTTTTCTTCATGACACCAATGAGGAAACTGAGGCTCATGGAAATTAAATATCTAGACATTTACTTTCCAATATGGTGGCCACCAGCCACATGTGGCTACTTAAATCTAAATTGGATTAAATTAAGTCAAAAATTCTATTCCTGACCGGGTGTGGTGGCTTACGCCTGTTTTCCCAACACTTTGGGAGGCTCAGGCAGGTGGATCACTTGAGGTCAGGAGTTTGAGACCAGCCTGGCCAACATGGTGAAACCCCGTCTCTACTAAAAATACAAAAATTAACCGGGCATGGTGGCAGGCACCTGTAACCCCAGCTACTCGGGAGGCTGCAGCAGGAGAATCGCTTGAACCTCAGAGGCGGAGGTTGCAGTGAGCTGAGATCGCATCATTGCACTCCAGCCTGGGGGACAAGAGTGAGACTTTGTCTCAAAAAAAAAAAAAAAAAAAAAATTTGATTCCTCAGTCACAGCAGCCAGGTTTCATGTGTCCAGTAGCCATCGGTGACTAGTGGCTACCATACTGGACAACCCACAATACAGCATTTACTTCATCACAGGAAGTTCTAGTGGGTGGCACTGATATAGGTCAAGCAAGTCAACAGCTGAGCCAGGATTCCAGCTCAGAGCTATCTGGTTCCAAGGCTACACGCACTGCTTCATTCTCCCTCCGTGAAGGCCCTTGTTCCCAAAGTCTCTACCTGAAGATGACTGCGAGGAACCTGGGTTTAAGTTTGCTTTCTGGGGCCCTCCAGCTTGAGTCCCTCTGGGCTTGTCCTCATACCCGATCTGAGAAGGTCAGGCCCCATCTCCCCCTCCACCAGACTCACTGAGTCCTGCTAGGTCTGAGCGGCATGTGCACACTCTGGCTCCTTCCATTGGAAGGTCCTTGATGTCTTTTCTTCTCTTGACCCCGGCGTACCTAGCACCCTGTGTACTCTGTAGAGAGGCGTCTGTGGGTTGTGGAAGCAGAACACCTGCAGGGTAAAGACTAGGGAAGGGCGGCATCTGCAGCCTTGTGTAGGGCAACTGTGCAGAACCCCTCTGCTTCCCAGGCCTCCTCCCCACTCACCCAGGTGCTCATGGCTCTTCTGGATTATTTGAGACAAGGCTAGTTTGGCCACATCTGCTTTTCCCTGGTTGGGCTTCACGTATCAGTACTTTGAGGAGGAAGGGAGGAGTGGAGGCTGGTGGGAGAATTCTAAGGCAGGATGGGGTGCGGGGGAGTCAGGCACACACTGTCCCTCATCTCTCAGATAGCAGCCTGGGAGTGGCCAGTGAAGGCGGCAGCAGGACAGATAAGGCGGCTGCCGCAGCTAACAGCCACGGCCAGGTCTTGTAAAAGGTTCTGATAGGAAGCTCTGCAGCCGGGAAGACGGCTGTGGGACTGAAATATTCTTGCAGCTCTCAATCTGACTTATATTTCCTTGGCTGACAGAAGTCTGATAAACACAGTGCCTCCACCTACCTGACAGTCACTCCTACACCCTGCCCAACTTCCCCTACGGAACAAAGAAAGATGCCAAATTTGCTATCTACCAACTCCCGTTATTATAGGTGTGAAGCCAGCGGTGGGAGCCTTGGGGATGGTGCTAGTGACAGCTGCAGGTGTCATTTATGTTACACTAGCCTCCTACCATATGCCAGGGGCTTAATTTCTAAGCACATCTCATGGATTAACTCATTTAACAATCACAGCCAACTTTTGAGGTATGTGCTATTATTATCTCCATTTTATAGATGAAGAGCCTCAGGTTCCAGGAGCTTAAATATGCTCAGGGACTCACAGCTGTGAGCTGAGTTGGAATCTGACCCTCCTGGCTCCAAGTCTGGCTCCAGAGTCACAATCCTCCCCATCACATTATCTTACCTCTGCAGCCACGTTCAAGACCAGATCCCTGAGGAAGGTCCTCTGGCCACCTACGAGAGCAGAAGCCTCTAGTCAGTGTCCTTCCTGGACACCATATTTTAAGTTGGATGCTGGCAAGTTGAGAGAAGCACCCAGAGCACCAGGATACACGTGCTGTGAGGGATGGTTGGAAGACAAGGATGAATGTCCTGGAGGCGGGGAGGCTCGGCCTGGTTTCCTGGCTCTGCTGGGCACTGCAGGAACTACCAGAAGGAAAGACTAACACTGAGTGTGGTCAGGGAGGACATCACTGAGAAGGAGAAACTGGAGCTAAGTGGGACAAAGTGGAGAAAGCTTGCTGCAGGTAGAGGGAGATACATGAGATTACCTCTCAGATGCATGAAAGCTCTGAGATGTAAAATAGCAAAGGCATGTTCAAGGAAGGATGATGGTCTGGTCTGGCCGGAACAGAAGAGGGTTATGTGGGAGTGATGAGAGATGAACCCACAGGAGTTGGAGTTTCACTGTGTCAACCCCTTAGACTGGTAAACGGGGAGCTGAGTTTTGCATGGAGACCTCTTTGCCATCCCCTGCCTGGCAGGACTGAGCCTGTTGCTCCCTGTGCCTGTTCCCTCAACATGCTCAACCCTTTGGGGAGTTTGGGAAGTCTGCTTCCTTTCCTTGGTGAAGTTTGCTATGTGCTCTCAGGACCCACTCAGAAGCCAGTGCAAAGCTCTATTTCAGAAAGATTCTGCCCCCCATACCTGGGAAGGCCCCGTAACTGAAGGCCACAGAGCTGATGGATGGGAGATGAGTCAGGGATGGAAGGAGAGGTTTTTCTGTGGGTGGCCGGAGGGAGCCCTGCTTCTGGATCTTAGAACTGTAAAGACACATGGCCCTGTAGCCCAAACGAGAAGCCATGTTCAGTGGGCTGCCCTGGAGGAGGGGGCTCCAGCATTCTCCAGAGTTAACTCATTTCATATCATTTCCCCTGGTTGGTGTCAGAACCCTGGATGAAACTGAAGGCCTGACAGCTTCCACGTGTGGTGTCCACTCCTGACCCCTTTGGCAGGGCACAGAGCTTTTTGGCATCTGCATATCAGGGAATAAGAGTCCATTGCAGTAAATGAAATCTTTCTAAGATGATTATTATTTAATGTCTGATACTTATTTAAAGAAGGATTCTGTGCTGGGTGTGGTGGCACCCACCTGTAGTCCCAGCATTTTGGGATCCCCAGGCAGAAGGATTTTTTGAGCCCAGGAGTTCGAGACTACAGTGAGCTGTGATCATACCACTGCACTCCAGCCTGGGTGACAGGGCAAGACCCAACCCAGTATCTGCAAAAAAAGGAGGACTCTGTGATAGATGAAATAATGACTCCTAAAAATATTCATGTCCTGATCATCAGTACCCATGAATGTTAGCTTATGTGACAAAAGGGACTTTGCAGGTATGATAAATTAAGGTTCTGGAGATGGGAGATTATCTTGGATTATCTGGGTGGGCCAAATGTGATCACAAGGGTCCTTAAAAGAGGGACGTAGGAAGGTCGGAGTCAGAAGAAAGTGACGTGATGACAGGGGCAGCGACTGGAGTGATGCACGTTAAACAGGGCGGAAGGGGTCATGAGCCAAGGAACACAGGCAGCCACTCAAATCTGAAAAGGGCAAGGAACACATTCTTCTCTGGAGCCTCCACGAGGAACCAGCCCTGTTGACACCTTGATTTATCCCCATTAGATTCATTTCATACTTGTGACTCCCAAGGCTATAAGAGAATAAATTTATGTTGTTTTAAGCCCCTAAGTTTACGGTAATTCGTTACTGCAGGATAGGAAACTAATACCAACTCCATAGGAGAGATTTTCTCGAATTTGCCATGCGTCAAAGGATATGTGCGGGGTGAAGGGGCAGGCAAGAGTCAGCTCTTCCTGTGGAGGAGAGAGCAGGACAGTGTCACTGGAGTGGGTGTTGCTCAGGGCTAATTATAACCATGGCCTTCACATGTGAACACTGGCAGTGTCTGGGGGCTCAGGCCGGTGCCCCATTGCTCCAGTTAATATCACAGTGAAAGCCAAGCCGTGTAGGTGGTGTGGTTCAGGCTGGGAATCCACATGGGAGGTTATTGCTGTCTGTAATTGCATCCTCAAATGGAAGAGAAAGTATCCATAAGCCAGGTCAGCAATCTCAGTGACGAGCCCAACGAATTTAGAGCCCGCCTAAGATCTCTTTATTCCATAAAAGAGTGTGGGATTGTTGTGGAGGCAGAATTTGGGGCTAGAAACCAAAGGCAGTTCCCAAGTTTGAATTCTGTCACCCTGCACCGTTCTTGAGATGCATTTTCTGCACAGAGTCGGGAGGAAGGGACTGCAATTTGGCAAGAGATTGAGTGGAGTGATGGGAGGGAGAGAGTGGAGAGAAAACGGAGGGGTTAGGTGCAAAACACAAGTTCAGGGGCTCTGATTACAGCAGGAGAGAGACTGGCAGTTGCTAGGAGGGGTGGCAGAACTGGAAAACGTCTTTTGTTTGTTTGTTTTTTAAGGATGGGAAAGTCTACAGAAGTTCGAAAATGGAATATAAGGAGCCCAAATGAAGGAAGAAATGAAATTACTAGTGGAGGGAGTCCAGGGCCTTAAGGATATGGAAAGGGGTGAGACTGGGGGTCAGCGCACAAGTGGGGAGAGCATCCTCTCCACCGACACCAGAGGAAGGGTGGGGGATGGTGAGGAGCTCAGTACAGAGTCGGGTGGAGGCCGTTCTTCACTGCTCCACGTGGTACCACGGAGGCATCTAGAGCCAGGCCACAGTGGTGGATGCAGAAGCTCCAATCTGGCTCTTTCTGGAGTCCCAGGCTGTAGATACACACTCTACATGAGGCTGAGATAAGCAGAATAGGGATTTGCCTGCTCTAACAGATTATGAATTTGCACTGCTGTAAAGCAGGGGCTTTAAAGACAGAGGGGTTCTGTTTTATCTTCCTAAGATCGGCAATCTACGGTATCATCCAGACACCAGGTTTCTTCTCTCCTGTTGCTCTGCCATCTCTGGGGCATGGTGCTCACCTGCATGGGCGAGGCTGGCCTGCCAGCCCCCAGGAAAGAGCAAGAGGAGGGCGGTCTGGCGGTGGCACTTATCACTTCTCAAACCTTATGGCCACACCTAACTGCAGGGAGACTGAGAAATGTCATTCCCTTGGGTGGCCCTGTGTCCAGCTAAAATGCAAGAGTCTAGGACTGAAAAGCAGAAGAGGAGACAAATATTAGGGGACAATTAGCCATTTCTGCCAAGGGCTTCAGACCTAAGCCTGTGTAACTGTGAGATCTGGCTCTGCATGCAGGCGTGTGACTTCACCTCCCTGACCTTCATCCTTCTGTAACATGAGACCACTGTGCACACCAGGCATGGCGATGAGTAAGCAGCAGCCATGGAAGCACCTGGCAGGGGCCCGGAACTCAGTGGGCATGCAGTGCCTGCTGTTGTTTACCTTCCTCCCTTTCTGCCCTAGGGAAACCAATGTACCTGCACATCGGGGAGGAGATAGACGGCGTGGACATGCGGGCAGAGGTTGGGCTTCTGAGCCGGAACATCATAGTGATGGGGGAGATGGAGGACAAATGCTACCCCTACAGAAACCACATCTGCAATTTCTTTGACTTCGATACCTTTGGGGGCCACATCAAGGTATGTGTCTCGCTGGCAGAGTCTTTCAACCCAACCAGGAGAGTTCCTATGATGTCAGCCTCTAGACGGGCCTTCTTGGTAGGGATGAGGGTGGGGGAACAGGAGGTGGGATCAAGGGGAGGGTGCCTTCTGGAAGTTTGAGAAGTCTTACGTATTATCCATTGGTGTGCAGCTCCCCCGACCAATATTTGGGAATAAGGGAGATGATGGAGCTAACTCGGCAACAAACAGCTCTCTGCTCTCGGCCACATGATACACATCACGCTGTTTCAACATTGCCTTCATTCCTTGTCTTCATTATTTCATGATTACTTCATTATTGCCCTGATCACTTCCTAAAAGAACTAGCATTTAACTTGCAAAAGGTCACATTTACAATAGATCCATTACCATATAGATAAAACAATAAGCATGTGAGAGGAACTAGAAGTCGTAGCATTGGCTGGGCATGGTGGCTCACACCTGTAATCCCAGCACTTTGGGGAGCCGAGGCGGGCGGATCACCTGAAGTCGGGAGTTCGAGACCAGACTGGCCAGCATGGTGAAACCCCATCTCTACTAAAAATAAAAATATTAGCTGGGCTGGTGGCCAGTGCCTGTAATCCCAGCTACTCGGGAGACTGAGATGAGAATTGCTTGAACCCGGGAGGCAGAGGCTCAATGAGCTGAGATCGCGCCACTGCACTCCAGCCTGGTGACAGAGCGAGACTCCGTCTCAAAACAAAACAACACAAAAAGAAGTTGTAGCATTAAATTTACCTGTGAGTTTCTTGGCTAGAGTCAAGACAAAGAAGAGACATAGTGAGCTGCAGTGTTCTTACTGCACAATATAGAAAAATGATACTAATTTATTGGTGCTTTCATTTTCCTAGTATTAAGCTCAAAGAGGAATTCTTTTTATACCACAATGCAAAGTGGCTTGCTTAAGATACCCAAAATTTCTTCATGTGGCAATTGGTTTCAATGCCAATAGCATAATATTACCTCTGAGTTTTGTGAAGACAGTTCTCGTAAAGCTAATATCATGCACTTTAAGGATAAGACTTTTTGGTAGTGGAACTGAAGAGACAAATAGAGTGAAACTTACAGCATTCACAATGGGGGCCCTACTGGCATTTTATGTGAGATAATTCTTTGTCACATAGGCCTATATTATAGGATTTCTATCATCCCTGGCCCCTACTCATTCAATGCTAGCAGTGCTCCCCAGTCATTATCACCACCAAAAACACTTCATATATCCAGTCATCTCCTGGGTATAGGGTGGGGCAGAGGTGACGGTACTGTCCGCAGTTGAGAAACTCATTAGCGATACTAAAGCAGAAACAGCAGGTCTATGTTACACAAGCTGCTGTAGCCCCCTTTCCAATCCTGAGAGCAGTCCCTGAGTGATCAGGGGACTCTTTCCCACTGAGCTCAAACTAGCCCTCAGAATCATTCTCAACACAGCTCTCCAGGGCAGCCACTACTGGAGTTGACACTCCAGTTGACACCTATTTTTGGAAGAAATGGTTAGCACGCCAAGATTATCCTTCTTTAGTAGAGGTTAGCTGAGCCTAGGACTTTTGACAGGATTCATTTGCAGACTGTGTTTTCATGGTGAGCACCTGGAGGGTAGGAGTTCCATGTGGTCAAGTGGTTTTCTTGAGCCTGAAAGGAATGGCTCTATGCATATAGTGAAGTGAGTGTGTGGTGATGGCATCCCCTCCACTCACACACATGCCACCAGAACATGGGCTCATGAAGATTCCAGAGTCGGTGTTCCCTTTCCCTCTACTAGGAGAAGGTCTTAGGTGGGAGACAATGGCAAAGGCTCTTGCTGCTCCATAGTTCACTGTAACCTGGATTCCTCATGCTCATAGGGCATGCTTTTTGCCAGCCCACTCCTCCAGATTATCTCAGTTATCCCTTGCTTATGAGCACTTGATGGTTTGGGAGACAGGAAAGGAGGTTCAAAGTGAGCCCCAGCTATAGCATAGCCCTTCAGAACATCTCATTTCCAAGCACTCCGTTCCTCACAATGTCCTCTGTCATTAGCAGTGCCTTGCCTGTCTTCCACAGTATAAGAAGGGCCAGGAATTCTAACCCATTTGCAGAGAATATCTTTGACTTACTGAGTACTAGGCGGGGACTGACAAAGAACAATGCCTCTGCATCTTTGGAATATGGGCCCCAGCCAGGGAAATCACAAAGCATCTCATGGGCTCCTCTGACTCTCAGTTCTCTTCTCCTAGTTTGCTCTGGGATTTAAGGCAGCACATCTGGAGGGCATGGAGCTGAAGCATATGGGACAGCAGCTGATGGGTCAGTACCCGATTCACTTCCATCTGGCCGGTGATGTAGACGAAAGGGGAGGCTATGACCCACCCACATACATCAGGGACCTCTCCATCCATCATACATTCTCTCGCTGCGTCACAGTCCATGGCTCCAATGGCTTGTTGGTAAGAACCTCCTTCCCTCAGGGAACTCTGGGGATGGGCCATGGATGGTTAGCACTGGAGGGGTCTTTGGATGTAGACACTTAATCTAGGGCCTTTGGGGGTTGAACCATCCTTAGCTCAGGTTTTAGAAAGATATCAACTGGGAGCAGATCACCAACCAAACAGGAAGGAGAAAATAGACATTTGTCCTTACCAAAGGTACCAGGCAGAGATGGGAGAGTGATTACTTCGTGGTGGTTTCTGGGAGTCCAGTTTTTCCTGTGCTTCACTGGCATCACATGAAATCTGGAGATCATTCCATGGCCACACAGCATGAAAGCTCTGCTAACTGCAGACAGGGGGTCATGCCAAGACTCGGCTGTGGTATCTACCCAACAGATTTGAGATGGTGACAACAATGGGTTTTTTTTCTTCTGTTGAACCAAGTGTTCCTTCAGAGCAAGTGCTACTGGGAGAAATACTCTTATTAGCAAATTGTCATGTGTATCAGAGGCTTGTCTTGATTTCCACAAATAATTTTTATACTAAATTGACCTTTCTTGAAGTGAACTACATTTCTATCCTCTATAAACTTTTAACACTGGACATCACAAAATGGCACCCCACAAGCTGAATCTAGCAACCTGATGTGTTTTGTTTGGCTTATACTGTGTTTAGGGAAACATTTGAACATTTTTACACTAAATTGATAATTTTACACTAAATTGGACTTTCTTCAAATGAACTACACTTTATATCCTCTATAAACTTTAAAACCAGATGTCATAAAACAACACCCTTTAAGCTGAATCCAGCTACACGATGTGTTTTGTTTGGCTTAAAGAGTTGTTAAAGAAACATTTGAATTAGTTTCCATTATTTAAAAATTAAGAGATTCTACATAAAAATCTGGATTCCTGGCTTCTTTTGAAAAGTAGGATGAGTTGGCAATGCCCATCCTGCCTCCCTGCATGGCAACAATGGCTTAGAGCAGAGTCAAGGCTGCCTCCGCTAAGACAGGTGTGCATTCTCCAGTGTGCAGTGGGCCTACCGTGGCTGTTACAATTACTGTAAACCCCCCAGGCCGGTGTCACTCCTTTCATTGCCTGCTGGTCCCTGTGGGCATTTGAGTTTGTAAGCCCTGCTTTAAACCAAGCAGAGCGAGCCTCACCAACAGGCATATGGTTATGGGAAAATGAGGAGGCTGTCCGTGTGACACTAGTGTGGTTCTATTCAATGTACTCTTCTATTATAAAGGAGTGTCTGTTGTTTCTGTGTTTTAAATGCTCTGATTTAAAACCTCCCACTGAGTAAAGAGAAGAGATCATTGGCTTTGGAGCCCAGTCTAGGGGGGCCTGGGTTCAAGGGCTTGATCCACAGATTGTGAGCTGTGGGACCTTGGGCAAGTAGCTTAACCTCTCTGAACCTCAGTTGCATGCTCAGTCAAGTGGAGAAACAACACCAAACACATAGGGCTGTCGTGAGGAAGAATGAGATCCAAGTGGGTTTCATGTGGAGGTGCTGTCCACACATGAAAGCTGATTCTCCCCGGCAGGTGGTAGAGGACTGTGCTGGAGCCATTGCTGGAAGATGTAGGATTTTTTTCTGTCTCAAGGAAAAAGGAAAGGAGAATGTTTTCTGGCTGAAGCTGAAAGACATCAAGATTTACAATAAATTCAGAATGTCAGGGATACGCATGGGCTCTGGAGCCAGACTTCCTGGGTTGCAGTTGGAGTTCTGCCACTTACAAGCCGTGCGATCTTGGGCCAGTCATTTTACTGCTCTGTGCTTGTGTAAAATGGAGAGGATGGCACCGCTTACCCTACATGGTTGCTTCCAGGATTGAGCAAGCAGAGAACATGGAAAGCATGGAGCCCAGTGTGTGGCCCACACTTTGCCCTGGGTGCAGGCCTCAGGTCTGTCCTGCTCCCTCATGCGATTTGCAGAACCAGTGCAATGGATGCAATCACACCTTTCTCACACAGGGTGGTGATGGAGGTCAGGATACATGGTGAAGAGAACAATGTAGAATTGGTTAGGAAACATAACAGGCTTCACTGAGTCTTTGGAGCTTTACTTGCTCTAAGCATTTTTGTTGAAGTTCTGTTCATAAATGTAGCTTAAATTCACCTATATTTAACTTTACTAAAAAGAAAGATATTAAGATTACTGGAAGCCTGTAATTACAGATCTGGAGCAGTTTGAATGGAAGCTGTTGTGAATCTCAGGGAAAATACACACCACACCACACACACACACACACACACACACACACACACACACCCTGCGTGTGGATGTGTGGCTGTGCTTTCTCACTCACTTGCTGTGTGACCGCTGGCAAGCTACTTAACCAGGCAGGTCTTCAGTTTCCTCACATGTGCTGTGGAGAATGTGATGGCTTCCTCTCAGGGTGGTTCAGTTAGAAAATGCCTGTGAAATGTTTTTGGCTGTCTTTGGAATAGCAAACCTTTCTCAGAGCGCTGAGCCCAGGTCTCAGCTGCAGCAATGGACTCGAAAAGGGGGAAGCGGTACAAGAATGGCTGGTGGCAGGGGCAGAGGCCTTGGGCACTCTAGGACACCCAGCAGGGCAGTGTTGAGAGTGAGCATCCCGGCAGGGCTGCAGGCTGGGAGAGGCTGGGATTGCTGGGAAAGGCTGGGAGAGCTGGGAGA